>NC_080670.1:29903996-30203996 GCF_030247195.1 Topomyia yanbarensis
TTTGACTAAATTAAGACTAAAAATTGACTAACATTTCATTATAATTTATCTGAAATCTATCTAACATGTAAGCAAAAATTGATGAAAATTTGAGTAGATTCACAATATGCTGACAATAAACTTGAACATTTAACCACATCATTCGTTTTCGAGCTCTCCATCGAGACAGAGGTTGTTTTTTTCTAGTCCGTAGTGCTGTGTGAGGCGATAAAGAATAGTTTTAATCCGCATTCAAGGTTATTTTGCCAGTTCGGTTCGGTTCGCAGTCTTTTGTTCGCGTGTGAGGATTAAACAATAGCCAGCTGTATAAGCTGGATCGGTTCGTCGTTGGACACCAGTTTAAAGCTAAGTGGTTTTTGTCTTTTGTAACACATTTATTGCTTTCTTCCGTCTGCGCGGGCGCTGACCCCGTGCGTTGACGTTTTCTATGGTTCCCTCTCCGGATGGTCAAATGGAAGTTGAATCGGTTTCAACTTCTAAGGCTCCCCCCCGGCCCAAATGCTATCCAGAACTCTCAACTGGTCCATTTGTGGTCTTCTTTCGGCCCAAGACTAAATCACTGAATCTACTTCAGATTTCTAGAGACCTGACGGAACGGTTCTCGGCTGTGACCGAAATTTCAAAGGTCCGCTCGGACAAGATAAGGGTGTTGCTAGCCAACTCAAAGCAGGCAAACGATATTGCTTGCTGTGAGCACTTTACGCGGGATTATAACGTGTATATTCCGGCTGTAAGAGTACAATCCGAAGGCGTCGTAACCGATGAGAGTTTGACGTGCGAGGATCTGCTGAAGTACGGGGTTGGCCGATTCAGAGACCGCTTACTTCAGCCAGTTAAAATACTTGAGTGCAAACGTTTGCACTCAGTAGTAGTTGCGGGGGATGGTTCAAAAACGTACCCCCAATCAAACTCTTATCGGGTGACCTTCGCTGGTACCGCTTTGCCAAATTTCGTCCTCTTGCACAAGGTTCGTCTGCCTGTGCGTCTGTTTGTGCCGCGGGTCATGAATTGCACAAAGTGTAAACAACTGGGTCACACAGCCACCCATTGTAGCAACAAGGCCCGCTGTGGAAAATGCGGGGAGAATCATCTAGATGATTCGTGCAGTAGGCAAGCCGAAAAGTGTCCTTACTGTGCGGAGAGTCTGCATGATATCTCGGCATGTCCCGCGTACAAACTACGCGGGGATAAACTGAAACGTTCCCTTGCGGGACGATCCAAACATTCTTTCGCAGAAATGTTAAAGAATGCTACGCCACCATCCTCAGCAAACATCTATACTCACTTGCCTCCTGACGAGGGCGAGGCTGGTAACCCACAAGAGGGAACATCTACTAGGGTGCCTAGAATTTATAGGAAGAGGAGGAACACTTCCTCTCGTAAAGTTCCTTGTAAAGGCCAGAAGGTGTCCCTTGAGGGGGCTCCGAAAGTCACATCTATTGGAAGTGTTGCAACCAAACCGAAGCAATTAGCTCCTGGTCTCGGAGGATTAAGCTCAGAGAAGGAGTTCCCAGCACTTCCAGGAACATCAAAAATCCCAAGTGTTCCTTTGTTTCAGTTCGAGAGTAATCACAGCACTGGAATTATAAAACTCTCGGACATAGTGGACTGGATAATAAAAACTTTCAATATTACTGATCCTATTAAAAGTCTTATGTTAGCTTTTCTCCCTACAGTGAGAACATTTTTGAAGCAGTTGACTGCTAAATGGCCCCTCCTCTCAGCGATTGTATCCTTCGATGGCTAACTCATCGAACGAGGTCACGGATTTGATCACTGTTCTACAGTGGAATTGCAGAAGTATCATCCCGAAAATCGATTCCTTCAAAATTTTAATAAATAATTTGAGTTGCGATGCATTTGCATTATGTGAAACTTGATTAACTTCCGACATAGATCTCAACTTCCACGACTTTAATATTATTCGCCTGGATCGAGACACCCCCTATGGAGGAGTGCTTTTGGGGATCAAAAAGTGCTATTCCTTCTACAGAATTAACCTTCCCTCGATAACAGGTATTGAAGTTGTCGCTTGTCAAGTAACAACCAAAGGCAAAAGCCTTTGCATAGCTTCCATATATATTCCCCCCAACACCGCGGTTGGGCACCGACGGCTACAAGACATCTTAGAATCCCTGCCAGCACCGCGACTAGTTTTAGGAGACTTTAACTCTCACGGTACAGCATGGGGTTGCCTCTATGATGATAACCGGTCTTCCTTAATTCAGGATCTTTGCGATAACTTCAATTTGACAATTTTAAACACGGGTGAAATGACACGGATTCCTGCTCCTCCAGCGCGCCCGAGCGCCTTAGACTTGTCCCTTTGCTCAACATCGCTGCGGTTAAATTGCACGTGGAAGGTAATTCCTGATCCCCACGGCAGCGACCATCTGCCGATTGTAGTCTCAATCAATAACGGTTCAAGGCCATTGAAATCAATCAATA
The DNA here is from genome assembly GCF_030247195.1 of Topomyia yanbarensis. Classification (NCBI taxonomy): domain Eukaryota; kingdom Metazoa; phylum Arthropoda; class Insecta; order Diptera; family Culicidae; genus Topomyia; species Topomyia yanbarensis. Next base: position 29,906,445 of record NC_080670.1, read on the forward strand.
TTTCGTATGACCTCACACGAAATATCGATTGGAAGAGCTATGCTGCCGCGATATCCGACAACATCGAATCTACCCAAGAACTTCCTCCGGAGGAAGAGTACAGCTTTTTGGCTGGCTTGATTCTCGACAGCGCGAATCAAGCTCAGACTAGACCAGTACCCGGCGCGAACATACAAAAACGTTCTCCCAATCCCTGGTGGGATAAAGAGTGCTCAGACGTGTACGCAGAGAAGGCCGCCGCGTTTAAGACCTTCCGGAACGACGGGTTACCCGCCAGTTTTCGACAGTACGCGACGTTAGACAAGCGAATGAAGAGTTTGATGAAAGCCAAAAAACGCGATTATTGGCGCCGGGTCGTCGACGGATTAACGAGAGAAACATCGATGAGCACTCTTTGGGGAACAGCCCGACGTATGCGAAATCGAAACAGTACTAATGAGAGCGTGGAATATTCAAACCGTTGGATATTCGCTTTCGCCAAGAAGGTTTGTCCGGATTCCGCCCCGGCACAGAAGATTTACCGCGCCGCGTCTCCTCACGATAGCGCGAACGAAACACCTTTTTCGATGGTGGAGCTCTCACTTGCTCTCTTGTCGTGTAACAATAAAGCTCCGGGGCCAGACAGAATCAAATTCAACTTGTTGAAGAATCTGCCTGACTCTGCCAAGAGACGCTTGTTGAACTTATTTAATAAGTTTCTCGAGGCTAACATTGTCCCACTCGATTGGAGACAAGTGAAGGTCATCGCCATCCAAAAACCAGGAAAACCAGCCTCCGACCACAATTCGTACCGTCCGATCGCAATGCTATCCTGTATCCGGAAGTTGTTCGAGAAAATGATCCTATCCCGCCTCGACAATTGGGTCGAAGCAAATGGCTTACTGTCAGATACACAATTTGGCTTTCGCAAAGGCAAAGGGACGAACGATTGTCTTGCGTTGCTCTCAACTGAAATTCAAATGGCCTATGCTAGCAAAGAGCAGATGGCATCAGTGTTCCTAGATATTAAGGGGGCTTTTGATTCAGTTTCGATCAACATTCTTTCAGAGAAGCTGCACCAGCATGGTCTTTCAGCGACTTTAAACAACTTTTTACTAAACTTGTTGTCGGAAAAGCACATGCATTTTTCGCATGGTGACTTATCGACATCACGATTTAGCTACATGGGCCTTCCCCAGGGCTCATGTCTAAGCCCCCTTTTATACAATTTCTATGTCAACGACATTGATGAATGTCTTGACAATTCCTGCACGTTAAGGCAACTTGCAGACGATGGCGTGGTGTCTGTTACGGGACCCAAAGCTGTCGATCTACAAGGACCATTACAGAATACCCTGGACAATTTGTCTGCTTGGGCTATTAAGCTGGGTATCGAATTCTCCACGGAGAAAACTGAGCTAGTTGTATTTTCAAGGAAGCGTGAACCAGCACAACTACAGCTTCTATTAATGGGTCAAACTATCGCTCAGGTCTTCACAGTAAAATATCTAGGGGTCTGGTTCGACTCGAAAGGTACTTGGGGATGCCATATTCGGTATCTGAAACAGAAATGCCAACAAAGGATCAACTTTCTTCGTACAATAACCGGAACATGGTGGGGTGCCCACCCAGGAGACCTAATTAGGTTGTATCAAACAACGATACTGTCGGTAATGGAATACGGATGCTTCTGCTTTCGCTCCGCCGCGAACATACATTTCATCAAACTCGAAAGAATTCAGTATCGTTGTTTGCGTATCGCCTTAGGGTGCATGCAGTCGACCCATACGATGAGTCTCGAAGTGCTGTCGGGCGTTCTCCCGTTGAAAAATCGATTTTGGGAACTCTCATATCGATTGCTCATTCGATGCGATATCTTGAACCCGGTCGTGATTGAAAATTTCGAAAGGCTTGTTGAGCTCAATTCTCAGACCCGTTTCATGTCCCTGTACTTTGATTACATGGCGCAGAATATTAACCCTTCTTCTTACAATCCCAACCGTGTGCATTTCATAAATACTTCTGAATCTACTGTTTTCTTCGACACATCCATGAAAGACGAGATTAGTGGAATTCCGGACCACATACGCCCACAAGTGGTTCCAAACATTTTTTATAATAAATTCCGAGAAGTCGACTGTTCTAAGATGTTTTATACTGACGGATCAAACCTCGAAGGATCCACTGGCTTCGGTATTTTCAATCAAAAGTTCACCGCCTCCTACAAACTCAGTGACCCTGCTTCAGTTTACGCCGCAGAACTAGCTGCCATTCAGTATACCCTTGGAGTCATTGAAACATTACCCGCAGACCATTACTTCATCGTTTCGGATAGCCTCAGTTCCATTGACGCTATTCGCTCGATGAAACAAGGCAAGCACTCCTCGTATTTTTTGGGGAAAATACGGGAGCTACTGAGTGCTTTATCTGACAACTCTTTCCAGATTACCTTGGTATGGGTCCCTTCTCATTGCTCCATTCCGGGCAATGAGAAGGCAGACTCCTTAGCTAAGGTGGGTGCCTTAGAAGGAGACGTTTACGAAAGACCAATTTGCTTCAGCGAATTTTTCAGTATTACTCATCAGAGAACCCTCGAAAGTTGGCAAACTTCGTGGAGCAGTGGAGAGCTGGGAAGGTGGCTACATTCGATAATCCCTAAGGTATCGACGAAACCTTGGTTCAAGGGGATGGATGTGGGTCGTGACTTCATTCGTGTGATGTCCCGACTCATGGCAAACCATTACACGCTGGATGCACATCTCCGGCATATTGGGCTCGTGGATAGTGGTATCTGCGCTTGTGGCGACGGCTATCACGACATCGAGCACATTGTCTGGGCGTGCACCGAGTACAGTTCCGCTAGGTCTCGGCTAATGGATACCCTGCGGGCCCGAGGAAGACCAACCAACGTCCCGGTTCGAGATGTGCTGGCAAGCCGCGATGTTCTCTATATGTCCCTTATATACACCTTTGTGAAAACCATCAATATACAAGTCTAACTGCCCCTTGTTATCTCCTTATCATTCTCAGAACGCTCTTCCACCTGTATCAAACCATCTGTATCGAATGAGCCAACAAACACGGGACCTACGGCACGAACATAACACGCTTAACTCGAAATGTAGCCGATCCACATCTGAGCCGTACTACGAAATCGTCTGGAAAAACCCCTGCCATCTTGAGGAGGACCACCCGGCGTCCCAGTACATGATTCCCCTGATGAAGGCCACCCGAGTTTGTAATCCATCCGTTGATCTCACGATGCCTGAAACTGAAATAATTTTCTCTCCCTGCCATCTTTGTCTACCCCCCCTCCCCTGACTCTTATACCCAGAAGTAACACCCCTACCCCCCCCCCCCCCCAATATCATCACGAAGCATTTAGCTCTTCTTGTCTCTTCTAGTTTTAACTATTATATTATATAATCTCGTTGAAATTGCCCAACTCTACTACCCACAAAAATAACTATAATTACGAATCTTTACAAAATTCAATCATGCCCTCTAGTTATGCCTAGTTTTAAGTTAGTCGTAAAAAATTGTCCCCCTTAATTAAACATTGTTTGCTCCAATAATCTCACTGATAAAAATGTCAAACCATATTGCCACAAAAACTAAATGACCCCCCTAATCTTACGAAAACAATATTATCCCCTTGTGTAGATATATAAGATAGCTATAAAATCGCATTAGTTTCATTTTAAAAAAATCAATATGTAATCCCCTAGTTTTAAGCAATTTAAAATGTAAAACAAAACAAAAATGGCACCTTTAAGCTAACGCAACGTGCCTTATCAAATAAACGATTTGAATAAAAAAAAACATTTAACCATAAAATTACGATACTGCAACACTTTTATATCTTTTTCACTCGGAATTGAAAAAAAATGTGTAAGAAAAGCATTTGGTACGAAGTACCTACAATCCAAATAGCAAAGTCTATTACTACGAATAGAATTGTCGCAAATAGAAGGTTTCAGTGTACATCCTTTAAGGTAACTTCACGATAACAATGCAATTCAACGGTCTATAGAACCCGGCAGGCTAGAGTCACAAAAATACGATATGATCTGGAGTATAATCTAACAACTTTTTAGGCGACATTATCTCACTGTTCCCAACACCAGATTGCACGCGAAACCACCACCCTAAAAGTCATCTAGTAATCCGGCGAAATTGCATGGATACTTGGATAACGAAAAGAAAAAAGTTCAAGAATATAAAAAACACGGTTTCATACGATCGAACCATACACGCACACCATTTAATTCTCTGTTTACATTGCAAAGTATACATTCGAAAGAGGAATCGTGCGCTTACTGTCGGTTTCCCGAAACCGCCGACCAAATCTGAATGAGTTGAATGAGTGCTCCAATCGGGTGCGAGGCCCTACCAGACGTGAGGAATGTGTATTTGCGCAGGTGGAAGTGCGAATGGAGATGCGATTACGTGAGCCGTGTCATATGCGTGCGTGGGTTGAGAACAGGCAGTCAATGTAGTGCCATTTTTTGCCGGACTGTTTCGATACAAGGTAGTGCTTTTTAACGCCGTTTCTTGTCACATCACGTTCTTTATAAATGTCCCATCTGACTAGATAAGAATCTAGTACGCAGTACCACACAAACCAGCTTTCCTAAAAGAAACTGGCTATTACCGCCTTACCCCCCATCGCTGGAAGATTTGCAGAAGACCACCCCGCCCGGAGTTGTCCTCGTTACAAAAATTAAATTCTGACCGAGATCGTATTTCATGCGTATCCATTCAACGAGTGCGGTGCCCGCTTGCGCACAAGTTCCTAGCGAGGAATCCACGGCACAGGTTTTGGAATGTCTATCTAGTTCTACTAAATGTTCCACTCCCAGAGACTGCGGATTTTGTTTTCTTCATCTACTAGCGTCAAGCAATCAGTTGTCAGTCAACAACAGGAGCGTGGAAAAATTATGCGATGACCTCGGGAGATGTGCACGGGTGAGTCGCGGGGCCTGTCGCTAGTTGGTTGAAAGAATATCGTTTTGGGAGAACGCAATAAAATCAAGGTCTTCGAAGCTTGAACAATAGAAGCATAGCTAATTTTGCAATCGTTTTTCAATCGTATTAATTTCAGTGAAAAACTATTTTTGTCAATAAATCATATTTTCATCCCTATTCGTACGTCCTCGAAAAAATCTAATCCAGCATTATAAGTAACAAAGATTTGCTCCTGCCGATATTTTAAGAAAGCCATGAAAAAATATTCTTTCCAGCATTACTTCAAAGGTTTCGTTCCCCACAATAGAACCCGCCCATAAATTCTTACGTACCTGCTAGCTAACTAAGCCAAAGAAATTTCTTCCCATCATCAGATAAAAATCAACTAGTAATCAATCGATAAACCAACCGACCTTCACGGCACGTGCTGACCCAAACTGACTCTTTAGCGACTCACTGCTCTGCTGGAGCTAGCTTTTAATAACCTATACGATTCCGTCCCGGCCGAACAGCACCGCCTTCTATGATGGTTTGCTTTGGGGAAGAAAATCGAACTGCATAACCTGCTGCCGTCATCACCGCCGACCGATGGATCAGCATCGTACTAACTAGTTGTGCACAGTGCAAGAAATTTTAACTTTTTAGACAGGGATTTTTATCCCAAAACCTTATTGCACATATATTTCTCGAAATAACCTTGAACGACGTTTTTAACTCAAAGAACTCAAACATCTTTCCAAAGGTAATTTGTCCTATTTTAATATAGTTTTTCCATCGGTGTCTCACACCAACCGACCCAATCAATCCGAAACATTTACAAACTTTGATTCCCTACCTCACAAACTCATCATCGTTTGCCCTTTCCACCGAAAAGAAAGCGGTGAAAAGATAGCATCTTCTAGAGGAAAAGTTTCCGATTCGAGTACGACTCACACGATCCGTCCGTCTAGAACCCTAGACCACTAATCTTGACGGATCGGAGACGTGACGCGTTGATATTCCGTTCCGTTTGCGGGAACCGACGTATTGTGCTATCCCTACTCTGCTACTCATAAGGCGATTTCTTTCAAAATCCAACTGGCGCCAACTAATGTCGCTTCGAATGGCCGTGCCCTGACGGACAACACAAATTTTTCGCTTTTATTTTTATTATGACTAGGCGGAAAATTGACCTCCACCATCCCTACTGTAATCCTCAATCCTCACCCACACCTCACCGAAGTCGCGCTTTGACATTGGACATTTCAAATGGAGACGGGACCCGTCGAACAGGTTCGAGACAATTAATCTACGCCCGGGGTAATTAATTTTATACTTTAATGTGGCGTTTAACTGCCACAGCTCGAAGAACTTTTATGATCTATTGGGGATCGTTAAAATTGGTCTCTAATGGAGAGCTGGTATCGGTAAAGGGAGAGATAGTGTGGTGGGAAATGTTACTCGGTACTATGAATACGGAGGTGCAACGATTTCATTGGTCTGGCTAACCACGACCCGTCACCTGAACAAGGCCTGACATTCTTGACAATAATGATCAAAGTTGTAAAATGTTGTCAAGTGTTATCATTTGGTTCTTGTGCCTACGGATTGCTATTGAATATCCATCTTCCTCGGTGCTTGATTCTTTGTGGCGCTTGATTCGGTTGTGCTGGTTGTTCGTTTGAAGGCACTAGGTACAATCGTTCTAAGAATTGCTGTATACTAGCATTTTCGACACCGGTCGACTACTTGATTGGGTTTTAGCAGAATATGTCGAACAGTAACGCTAAGGATATCAGCACACCAAAAACAAAACTGAATTTTATCGGTGACAAATATCAAACATGACGCAGTTAAAAAAAGGCGTAATTATCGATCAGACGCACTATTTCCGCATTTCATTTAATTTTACGTTAGTGAAGTTGGAAGTAGATCCTTCGGTGTGAAACGACACAAAATTAATCACGTCAACGCTGAAAAAATACTTAAGGATATAAAACATGAATAAACTGCCATTATTTAAATTTGATAAAAGTTCCTATAAAAATTAATCAGAATTCGACATTAAGTTGACTTCATTTAGTCCAAATTAACAAAAAACTACTTATATTTGGACAAAATTGTGCAGCAAATTAACGTTTTTTAATCTGTCCAAAATTCGATAAAAGAGCGAATCAAATTTCATGAACATTTTAAAAAAAATATCACTAAAATATAAAAATTCATCAATTTGAACAAATTTTTAGCTCCATTTTAATCTGATTATCTTCAAATTTTCATGAAATTTTAATCAACTTTTTATCGAATTTGGATCAAATTTAAAAAAAAAATTAGTCGTAACCTACGAAGAAATCGGATCGAAATGATGAGTTGAACGAGGGCACTTGTGTGAAAGAAAATCATCCCGGAGCGGGATTCGAACCTGCAACCTTTGGGTGGTAGCTGCGGTTGCGTTTTATCTCGCTTTAGAGGTAGGGTACAATCACTGCCTCCAATGCGATAATCATGTGTCCTTCCTGGGACGGTATCATAGCCCAGGGATAGCATAATGGTCAGTGCATTGTACTGAAGTCCCAAGGGTTGCAGGTTCGAACCCTGCCTCTGAGGTGTTTTTTTTTCACACGATTGCTTTCGTTTAATTAATCGTTTCGATCTGTTTTCCCTGTTTGAATACCACCGAAAAAGTCTTAAGTACTCGATTTTTCGGTCTTTTTCAGCTGTAAGTGCGCTTATAACACTAAAATACGATATTTTAAAGCACATTTTCTTAGTTCAATCTGTGCACAGTTAAACTATCTAAAAATCAGTTTTTTGCTTGTATATGTAGCATTATAGTTTTTTTTTGTAACCGTGCATATGGTTTTCATAAAATTGGTTTTAAAGTGAGTAGAGGCAAACATTAAATTCAAACCCCTTGGTTATATACAAAGTTGAGGCTTAAAAAAATCTAAAGAAAAAAAAATATTGCGTTCATGCTTTCGAAATTATCTGTGCGAAATTTCGTCCAGATATGAGAACTAGATTTCATGTTGCAGCCATTCGCAGTGCGCCGGTTCCGTCCACGTATGAAGTTAATACAAATCTTTTAACGCGATTTTCTCCGAACGATGTTTTATTCTCGGAAGCTGATTGTGAATTTTTAATCCGGATTGATTGTGGAAGCTATTTGTGGATCTTGACTGTGAATTTAATTGTAATTGATTGCGAATTCTGTTTGTGGATTCTGACTAGATTCTGATTATATTATTATATATTATATATTATATATTATATTATATATTATCTGAAATCTGAATCCGGATTCTGGTTGTGGATATAATTGTGGATTCTTGTCTCTGAATCCAGACTCTGATTCAGGATTCTGATCCTGAATTTTGATTCAGATTTCTTATTGTGGATTCTGATTCTGTTCTCGGACTTTGGATTCTAGTTCTGAGCTCTATATTGGTTCTGGATTTTGATATGTGTGGGTTCTGTTTGTAGATTGTGGTTCTGCATTTCGATTCGATATTTGGGTTGCAGAACCTGGAATTTGTCGAATTCGAATACTGGTTTTGGATTTTAATTGTGGATTGTGATTCTAATTTATGATTCCGAATTATAATTCAGGATTCTGACCCTGAATTCTAGCATTGGATTCTGATCCGGGCTATTATTCAAACTTATGACTTCGTAATCTAATAGTGGACTCTGATGATGGATTCCGATAAACGATTCTGGTATTTGAATCCGGATTGGTTGTGGATTCTGATTCTGAACTCAGATTAAGTGTTCTATTAGTTGATTTTGATTGTCGCTTTAAATGTGGATTCTTATTTGGGATTCTGATCGTGAATTCTGACTATGGATTCTGATTGTGGATTCGGTTTGTGGGTTTTGTTGTAGATTCCATTGTCGAATACTTTTCTGGATTATAATTCTGGACTTTGATTGAAGATTCTTTTTTTGTTTTTGATTATAGAGCTTTTAATCTTAAGGTCATTTGCCTCGGGTTAGAGAAATTTCTTTAGAAAAATCTCTAACCCTATGTGCGGGGTTGTGAATCGAAGGTGAGCAGAAGAGATTCCGGGCTCTGGATCGGAATTCTGATTACGAATTTTGTATTTTGATTCAGGATTCTGACCAAAGTTTACAATATCGGAAACTGAATGTGAATTATTATTCTGTATTGATTGTGGATTCTGTTCGTGGATTGCGATTCTGGTATTTGAGCTCGGGTGGTTGAGGATTCTGATGGTGGATTCTGTTTGTGGATGCCCTGTTTGTGGATCCTGACTGTGAATTCTGATCGTGGATTCTGTTTGTCGATGCTGATTGTGGATTCTGATTGTAGATTCTGAACCAGGATGCTCAATCAGGTTTGATTCTGGATTCTAATGATGAATTCTGATTAACGATTCTGATATTCGAATTCGAGTTCTGGTTGTTGATTTTGATTGCGGATTCTGAACTCAGCTTGTGGATTCTATTTGTGAATTCTTATTGTGGATTCGGATTGTTAATTCTGGCTCCGGTCACTAATTCGGATTCTGATTGTGGATTCTGTTTGTGAATTTTGAGTGTGGATTCTGATTTAGGGATTCTGTTTGTCGATGCTTTTTGTTAATTCTTGGATTTGATCCGGATTTGGGTTGTGGATTCCGATTCTTAACTATGTATTCTAGATCATAATTATCAATTTGGACTGTGAATTCGAATTTGCAAAAGGAACTGCAGCGCAGAAAAGTCTGAGTCAATCCAAGCGTAAATCCATCATTTTGACGCAGATTCCAATTTATTTTGAACAAGTAGAGTGAAACAATATGGACTACCCGTATACAAAGCTCAGAAGGTACTGAATCGTAGCTAAAATCAGAACACGGTGACCAAAACTCACCCAAAGAACTTCTGTACAGGAAGTAGAAGTAGCTGTCCAAATTGACTCAAAAATCTTTGGCTGGCAAGCGATCTGCGAATGTGGCAAAATGATTCAGCTCTTAAGAAAACCGTCAACGAACAAATCTACAAGGTCTGACACCTTTATGGTCGAATTTAGCACCTTTGCTATGCCCGGGCCATCCTAGACTGCCACAGAACCGGTAATTTTGTAGTCTTCCAATAATTCGATAACTTCGCCCACATTGAGAAATTTGGAGCCGTCAAGTAAATAACCCTTCGTAAAATCGCGAAAGTTTTAAGAATGAACATGAAAAAGTGTGGTTGAAAGTGCCTGAACCAGTTGATCCTGCACTAAACCTGATAAAAGGAGTCGAGGCGGAACGATATTTAACCGATTCTCATATTTTTTTATTTAGATTGTTCGTATTTGCGTTCTCCTGTAGTAGAGGTTCATTTTTCATCTAAAAAATTTAAATTCTTGCAAATAACTTTTTTTTAATTTTTGAGCATCTCAAATATTGATTTTTTGTCAACACCGTTTTTTTTTGGAAAAACATATTTTTGGGAAACCGAACTGTTCAATACATTTTTTTCAATTTTTTTTTCGTTTTTTCAGTTGAGCGGTTTGTTTTTACCGCAACTTTTTTCGATTTTCTTCGACAGTACTACCAGTAAGTTGTCTTTCATACTAAATTTGCATAAATTCCTTTGAAAATCACGAATTTAGCTCACTTTCCCCCCTTAACTTTGAATAAATCGCACTCAAATATCTTTTGTATAAGATTCGGCAGAGAAAAATTAACCTAGACACGACAGAATACCCGAAAAATTCGCTGCATGATGAAAAATTGAACGATCGCTATGCTAAAATATAGCCAATGCTTCTCATAGTCGGCCATCCGGCGTTCAAGTTGCTTATTTCACCAACCGTATTAATACAACAAATGATAAATTTCCCAAATTCTCGGCAGCCGGCTGCCCAGAGCCACTTTTACATGATAACGCTATTAGCTCACTTACTAACAACTCTTCCCTTCCCGTGGCACATGTGCAGATGCGCAGGATTCCTCGGTCTCTAGCAGTGACATGTATCGGACTAACATTGCTTCCTTCCCCAGAAGATCTGCATTCGGACGTGTCCGGCGTCAGTATTGATCAGCATGCAGAGATCAATATAGATTGCACAATGTGGCTCACCGTGTTATTCCGAAGCATGTTGTTTCAATGAACATTTTGCAATCTCAATTTGTTCTGGTCAATATCAGAGTAGCAACCACGGGCGATTGCTTATGCTTATGCTTATGCTAAATGTAATCAAATTTAAAAAGATAGTCAATTTGCCGTAACATATATGCAGTCTAGCCTCTGATCTTGCAGAGACCAGAATCTAAAAGATCACCGCTCGTTAGCAGCAAACCAAACAAACAAATTTAACCCGCGTCGCTCCGTTACTTCTACACGCCATTAGCAAAAAAAAAGTTTTATTGCCCTGTACGATGAGCGAGATGAGTGAACTATGAACAAAGTGCGTGAAACAACTGACGTTATCGACTTTACGCAAACTCGAAGAAGAGCTGCAGTGCGCGAAGTGAAACAACTGTTAAAGGTGAAAATAGAGATTGATCTTACGGTAGTTATCCACATACAACTACATCATACTAAAAATGTGCTACACTGTATAGTAATGAACAACATGCAGTACTCTGTCAAATACGCCAACATTAAAACAAAAATACTGGTACATATGGATAAGGATATGACTGAAATTCGCCTACACGATTTGGGAACGCGCACCTGTTTCGAGTACATTAAAAAATTCATGTTAAAATACGGAGAAGTGGAATCCGTTACGAATGACACCTATAGGAACTCTTTTCCTGGCATTGGAATGCAGCTGAATCAACTTATTCCTTCATACCCAAACTTAGAATGCAAATCTGCTCAAGGCATTACCTACGTTCAAAGAACGCTATGCGCATACCCCATTCTGAATCCAGACTAACTACTAATGAACGTAGATCAACTATGACATACACTGACAAACAGCTTACCACTGCTAAACCAAAGACAGCAAGGCGAAGAAAACCCTCGATAACCCAATATATAACCAACATCTAGTATACCTAGTAAAGGAATAACCAAGAAGACGGATATACCAAGGTCACTCAGAAACACAAGGAGCATCCAAAAACAACCAACAGTGAAAACCAAAACTGCTCTAACGCCAGAGACATTTGCGTACATGGGAACTAGCGGGAGAGCAAACAACAGCATTCGGTAAAGTAATCCGCTAATGCTATTCCTCTGAGTTTATAGTCGGTGCAACCTACAAGCGCTCAACCAGGGGAGATTCTTCAAAATCATTAGACTTTCGGCTTATTACGCGGAATGGTACTATTCGGACGAAGAATTCACAGGAATTACGCAGGCGTCACACACTATAGACTAAGTCGAGGTGACTTGTACCACAGGATGCTTCTAACTAGACCCTAGATTGTGATGCACTGCCGTTCTACTCATAATTTCTTTCGTATATAGAGAATTCCATAGATCATGAAATATGGGAAAGTTATGCGTTTAAGGTTCAACTGAGAACGCCTCAATAAGCGGCCATCTTGGAAAACGGAAAAGCAGTTTTTTCTCACACCGTTGGAAAAATCTTCATGAAAATTAATCAATGTATTCGGAGCGTTGGTCGAGTATTGCTGATTGATTTTAATAAAGATTGTCCCAACGATGCGAGAAAAAACTGCTTTTTTCGTTTTCCAAGATGGCCGCTTTTCCAAGTTTTCTCAGTAATGGCAGCGTATGCCTGGTGTAGGTGTAATACCAGGCAGTCACAGGTCAACGTTTTCGCGGTTCAATTACTATGTTCTGTTTAGTCTGATATCTATATTCTATTAGAGCCCATGGCTTGAAGCTTTTAAGTATCCCAAAAGAAACGTAGATGATTAAAATTTCGGTCATCACATCTCCTCTACGCTCTAACCACTTTGCTCTAAATACGTTCTTTCAAATTTCATATTCTCGCTACTCCCACAAAACCGTATTTCGCGTAAATCGTTCATCACACAGCTGATAGAGACGACCTGCTAACTTTACTTTGTTTCAAACAAAAAAACAAAACCACTACTGCTTCGAAAATCAAACGAAAGAAGAAAGAAAGCGGGGACGCCGCTGGCTGGTCTATCCCAATTTGAATCAAATTGTCAGCTCGTCAAGCCGCGTTGATGATTCATTCCGGCACAGAAAAAAGGGTTCTAAAAATATCGTCTGTTTCTTTCCTCCTCTATTTACAAATGTTTACTCTCGTATATGTGCGTGATCGTCGCGATTGCTGCGATCTAAGAATAATTCGGAAAGAAGTGTCAAACAAATTTGTCGAAATTAATTACCGATCTCAATCGGGACGACTTGATGGGGAGTTGAAACTTTACTTTCACCGTTAAGTCGGTCACAATTCTATTGGAAGGGTTAACTGTGGCGACAGATGACTTGGCAAGTGGCCTTGCCAAGATTTTACATTGTGTTAACCGGTAAAATCTTTGGTAAGATCCATCAAGGGTGGAAAAATAGTTCAAGCTTCAACAAATGCACGTTGTTGTGCTGCATGGTCTCAATCATGTATGCGAGACGTTGTTTTACTTAAATTCAGCTAGCTTTAGACTGTTTAAAGGGTAAATAACACCCGATTTTTGCACGAAAGCTATCATAGCCAAAATTATTTGCTCCAAACAGGGCCATTTACAGACCTTTCGCAGCAAACTTTGAGAAAATTTGATTTTTGTTCCAAATCCATCCATTCTAACCAGACGCTCTTGCAAATAAGTAACTCACATCCCACGGCAATCAGTAACCCTAGCAACACGTGACGAATTTAAAGTCAAGCGCATAAAAAAGTAACCCAAGCAACGCCAAACTTTGCCTACCCAAAGGCGTTTACCGACCAGTAACGCTAGCAACAACCTAGAGCGCGCCTGCTTAGTTCAATCATGTGCCAACCGTCGTCATCCCATATAAACTTCAGCTTCGTTACGATTTTGAAAGGATTGATCTCAAATTTGACTTACCCTCATTGATCGTCTCCAGATGATCGCCACCGTCGATGAGCGGTTCTATCCGTACGAGCGGATTCTGAAAGACCACTATCGCACTCCGCTCGGTCGGGGTAGTATTGAAGCAGAGCGTTACTTTGTGATCGCCCGGAAATCGTTCGTCTGTAAAACAAAATCAATCGATCAAGAACAATATGGCCATAAATACGCCAGCCACTTACCATCGCAGGCCAGATCCAGCTCGACCTTGGCGAATTGTACTTCCCTCTGGGTTATGGCACAGGTGTGAAACTGCACGGCCGAGATCAGTTCCTTCTCGTCGTGCAGCTTGTTGTTATTTGGTATGATCTGATAGCAGCGTATCAGCACGTCACCGCGCAACCGCAGCGGATGTTTGATCTCGTAGATAAACTGCCGGGTGGTGATCGGTATCACGTAGATGTCCGACGTGAACAGACACCGGACGCCCTCGAATATCTTGATGAAGCTACGCCACTCGCTGTTCACCGTGACGGCCCGGTAGTGCAGGCAGGGCGGTGACTCGACGATGATGGCCCGCAGGAACACGGAGGAGGCATTCATTTTGATCGTCCCGGCCAGCAGCCCGGAGAAGTACCTGATGTAGCGCTTGTGCGACGGTATCCGCAGCGGACCGGTGATCGACTCCAGGAACTTCTGGGTGGAGTAAATGTCCAGATCGAGCCAGGTCGGTGTTCGGCGGCCGCTGAGATCCGTTGCGCCTCCGCCGGGTGATGATTTGGATCGGCTGGACTGCGGAAAGTTCGAGCCGCAGATTTTCTGGTACTCGAGGTAGGCGGCGATGGCCGCTCCCAACCGTTGCTTGTCCTCCCTAGGATAAAGGATAAATTTGAAACTAAAAATTCGCAGCGCATTTTTTTTTCGTGGGAAAAAAAATCCGGAACCTATCTCGCCAATAAACAAATTTGGTCACCATTCACAAAGAGGGAAGGCTACACTCAACACCCGCTAATTATCATTATTAATGTAATTATTATTTTCTGATAATTAGACGTCGACCGTAACGTGAGCCGGTACTGCATCATACTGACCGAAACGAAAATGGGCGAATCGAATCCAAGAGAGAAGCCATGAAATATAATTTTGTCGCTTTCGGGTGCCATCGTGCGCGGCTGCTGATGACCGCGTCGACGCCGCCTACTGAATGAAGAGGGTATTGATTTTCAGAAATTACGCGAAATGGATTGTGACCATTTTGAGAATTCTTGTCCGGCGTGACCAGTACAGTAAGTGGTCATTTGGGCACAGTAAAAAAAGAGAAACACCGACACTAATTGGATATGTTGAACGAGTTATCGACACTCGGTCGTCACAAGATCAAGCCGATGCAAACAATTCATTATCCAAATTGTGTCAATCAAGCGAAATGGGGCATAACCTCATTGCTATCATGGCGCTGGAACCGGAACTGTAAATGGGATTTTTACTTAAAAAAGTGGTCGCTATTTGGGATTTAGTAGTTTTGTGTCTGACTATGCCTTATTTTCAGAAAAAAAAAAAACAAATTTTATTTTCATCTGACGTTTCGGTCGATTCGGAACCTTTTTCAAGGACTTGATAAATGTAATAATTAATGTTTGATTTGTTGTTGTACAACCAGCGATTGTCATTTGGTTTATCAGAATCATCTGTTTTAATCATGATAATATATTTTCGGGAATGAAATGTGCAATTTTCTTCTCTGAACTCAGATCACTCCAAAGCACTGTACAACTGATTATAGTGTGCCATCCCACTGATTATGATTGTTTTGAAGCTTATCAAAATGATAATAAAATATTATCAAAAGGTAATAAAATGCTTTCCGTCGTGTTTTATGTGTGTAATTCGCGATTCACGCTGACCAGTAAGGTTGTTAATAAATTCAGAGACAAGACGATCTTATCTTTCAACATTGAATCGTTCGATTGTTACTAATTTTCCTCCAACATTATTCATAACCGGGCCTATTTGTTTATGTCAACGTGCAACATGACCATAAAATTTGCCTAGCGGTTGGTCGACGCGATATATGCGGACAAGCGTTTCTTACGATTATTTATTGTGTTCGTCTTTCCGTTTTTACATGCCATGTCGGCGGCAAGTGCCGGCTGACCGATGACGTTGCACATAAAAATTCTACAGTAACATTACTTACCCCCCACATCTTTCCCTTGGCCATAACATAAACCCCAAAAACGATACGCGTCCATGTCCGAAACGAATGGCATTCGTTCAGCCCTGTCCTTTGGGGCGCTCTCCAAAGTCCGACCGGAGTGAACTAAAAAGTTGGTCATTCCCATATCCATTAGGTCCCCTTCCCGAACCGAACGAAGACGTTTTGGCGGGAAAAACAAACTTGCAATAATCGCGTGTGGGGCGTGTTTTGATTGCCAAAAATCACCAAACTATCAATTATGAATTCATGAATAATTCACGACTGCTTGTCTGCTGTGAAATGGGATTCGTTGTTTGCCGGGACCGATCCAACAAGAACCAGTCCGTCTTCAAGTCTTTGCAGGTAATAATCGCGCGCCGGATGCGCGGTACCAATTTGCATCGTGGCGATGGACTGTGGCCGGAGTTCGAAACAACTTGTATGGACACACCAAGTTCAGTGATAAAATAATAGCTCCGCCAATTGGATCCAAACAACGCGGCAGGCAGGCAGACAGACATTGCGTCATGGGCCAGTCAGCCATTAGTCGACCGAGCAGCATCACCTCAGATAACTCAAATTAAATTAGCACCCCGGTGAGCGATCAAGGGGTAACGGCATTTGAGAGACACCGATCCGGACGCGCTAGTAGATTACCATCACAGATTCCCACCCGCTGCCGTTTGATAGACACGGAGGCAAAAGCGACGCCCGACAAAGGAGAAGTCATTCGCCCACGTCTTCTCCTGAATGAGATGAGCGATTATCCCCGCATGAGTCCTATCATCCCTCTTACACGGGACAGGTATCCCTATACACTAGAAGTAATACCCATAATAGCTATTAGCTTTTAATATGGGGGGGTTTGTTGAAGCGACGCAAATCCTAGCTAGCAGCGTAAGAAGACGACTCTCACCTGTCCTGCAGAACTACAATTTTCTCCTTGCCGCTGCCAAGCCACGAGTCGATGTGTTTGCACAGTTCGCACAGTTTCTCCAGGCTGATGCTGGCGATGCACGATTCCAGGTCGAATATCCGGTAGTTCTGGAAGAGAAAAGGAGTTGCGGGGAAATAGATTAAAAGTTGGTTTGCTCTAAAACAGTGTTTTTCTTCATTTGAAGGTCGGGTAATTTTTCAATCGGGCTTAAGTGGCTTTTATGAATCGTACTGCGACTATCTTAGGATTTGTGGAGGAAATCCAGACGAACTATCCTAACTGACATAACCATAATCCTAAGTTATTCGAAAATATACATGGAATGTGTGACTATATTCTGCATATGTTGTTTGTTTACATTTAGCGCTTAAGCTCTTTTGAAAAACTTTCTCACAAATCGCCCCATCAGGGAGTGAACGCGCCTGGCATTAGCTTGATTGAGTGATTGAATAATGGTTCGGGGCTTGTAATTATTTTACGTAGCCGATGTAGTTCGAAAGATGATGGACGGAGAGAAAAACATTCAGAGATGCAGGCATTTTGTGTGAAGAGAAATTAAATAAGATTGAAAATTCAAAGCTTATCACACCATCGACGGGTAAGAGAACAATATTTGTTTTTCCATCCTACTGAACTAGGGGTGAAATTGCGTGTAAAATTTCACGTTTAATTCCGTGTGAAATTCGGCGCGAAATTCCTCGTGAAATATTGTGTAAAATTCCACGTCGAATTCCACGCAAAATTCTGCGTGAATTCCGTGCGAAATTGAGAGCGAAAACCCACGCGGAATTCCGCGAAAAATTTCGCTCGAACTTCTGCGTGAAGTCCCGCGCTAGAGTTTGCCCAAAAGTTCGCGCCGCGTGAAATTCCGTGCAAAATTCCCCGAGAAATTGCACGTGAAATTCAATGCGAAATTCAAACAAAAAATTGCAAAATGCTACGTAAGATTGCGCGGAAATCCTGCGCGATGCTGCACGCGAAATTCCTTGTGGAATTTCATGTGAATTTCACGCGGCATTTTGCGCGGATTTTCGTGTGGAATTTCGCTTTGAATTTCACATGGAATTTCGCGCGAAATATCACGTGGAATTTCGTGCAGAATTTTGCACAGAATTTCACACGGAATTTAGCGCGGAATTTACGTGGAATTTCGAGCGGATTTTGACGTGGAATTTCACGTAAAATTTCGTCCGGAATTCCACGCGGAATTTCGCGTCGAATTTCACGCGGATGTTTGCTTGAAATTTGCACGGCATTTCGCACGGAATTTCGTGCGGAATTTCACTCGGAATTCCGCACAGACTTTCGTACGGAATTTTACGTAGTATTCTGGGCGGAATTTTACGTCGAATTTCGCACGGAATATCACGCGGAATTTCGCACAGAGCTTCGCCCGGACAGAATTTCGCGCGGGATTCACACTGACATTTGTGCGGAGTTTCCCGTGAAAATTCGGGCGAAATTTTACGCGGAAATTCGCACAGAATTTCACGCGGAATTTCGCGCAAAATTTACGTGGAATTTCACGTTGAATTTCGGGCGGATTTTGACGTGGAATTTCACGTAAAACTTCGCGCGGAATTTCGCACAGAATTTCGCGCGGACTTTACGCGTACCTTCGCTCGGAATTTTCCGTGAGAATTAGCCCGAAATTTCACGCCGAATTTTCCGTGGAATTTCGCACAGAATTGAAGGCGGAATTCGCGTGGAATTTCACGTTGAATTTCGGGCGGAATTTGGCGTGGAATTTCAAGCGGAGTTTTACGTGGAATTTCGCGCGGATGTTTACTCGGAATTTCGCACAAAATTTGCGCGGCATTTCGCACGGAATTTCGCGCAGACTTTCGTGCGGAATTTGACGTGGAATTTCAATTTCAAATTCGCACGGAATACCACGTGTAATTGAGTGGAATTTTGCACGGAACATCGCGCGAAATTTTGCGCAGAATATCACGCGGAATTTTGCGGAATTCCGGACGAAATACAGTGCGAAATTCCGCGCGAAGTTTTGCTTGAAATTCCACGTCAAAATTCAACGCGAAATTCCATGTGGAAATCAACGCAAAACTCCATGTGAAATTCAACGCGAAATTCCGCTCGTAAATCCGTGTGAAATTCTGTGCAAAATTCCACGCGAAATTCCGCGCGAATTCCGCGCAGAATTCGGTATGCAACTCCGCGCAAAGTTTTGTGTGAAATTCCACGTCAAATTCCTCCCGAAATTCAACGTGAAATTCCACGTAAATTATGCGCGAAATTCCGCGTGAAATTCTGTGCGAAATTCGGCGCGAAACTATATCACGTTTAATTCCGTGTGAAATTCGGCACGAAATTGCTCGTGAAATCCTGTGCACAGAATTTCCCGCGGCATTTTGCGCAGATTTTCGTATGGAATTTTGCTTTTGATTTCACATGGAATTTCGCGCGAAATATCACGCGGAATTTGACGTGCAATTTCACGCAAAATTTCGCGCGGAATTTCGTAAAGAATTTCACGCGGAATTTGCGCGGAATTTTACGTGGAATTTCACGTTGAATTTCGGGTGGAATTCACGCGGAATTTCACAGACTTTCACGTGGAATTTCACGCGGATTTTCGTGCGGTATTTCGCGCTGAATTTCACATAGAATTTCACGCGAAATTTCACGGGGAATTTCCCGTGGAATTTCGTGCGGAATTTCACACAGAACTTCACGTGGAATTTAGCGCGGAATTTACGTGGAATTTTGGGCGAATTTTGACGTGGAATTTCACGTAAAACTTCGCCCGGAATTTAGCGTGGAATTTTGGACAGAATTTCGAGTGGAATTCACGCGGACTTTCATGCGGAATTTCCCGTGAAAATACGCGCGAAATTTTCCGTGGAATTTACGTGGAATTTCGCGCGGGATTTTGCACAGAATTTCACGCGGACATTCGCGTGGAATTTACGTGGAATTTGAACGTTGAATATCGGGCGGAATTTTGCGCGGATTTTCGCGTTGAGTTTCGCACAGAATTTCATACGAAATTTTACGTGAAATTTCGCGCGGATGTTCATTCGAAATTTGCGCGACATTTGGCACGGAATTTCGGATGGGATTTCACTCAGAATTTTGTACAGACTTTCGTTCGGAATTTTACGTCGAATTTCGGGCGCAATTTCACGCAGTATTTCTAATGGAATCTCACACGGAATTTCGCACGGAATATGACGCGGAATTTCGCACAGAGCTTCGCGCAGAATTTCACGTGGAATTTTGCGCGGAATTCACGCGGACATTCGTGCGGATTTTTCCATGAAAATTCGCGCGAAATTTCACGCGGAATTTCTTGTGGAATTTCGCACTGAATTTCTCGCGGAATTTACGTGGAATTTCACGTTGAATTTCGGGCGGATTTTGTTGTGGAATTTCACGTAAAACTTCGCCCGGAAATTCGCACAGAACTTCACCCAGAATTTCACGTGGAATTTTGCACAGAATTTCGCGCGGACTTTCATGTGAAAATTTGTGCGAAATTTTTCACATAATTACCCGCGGAATTTCGAATAGAATTTCACGTGGAAGTTACGTTGAATTTTGCGCGAATTTTCGTGCGGAATTTCTCGTGGAATTTCGCCCAGAATTTCACGCGGAATTTCCCCTGGAATTTCGCGCAGAATTTCGCACAAAATTTACTCTGAATTTCGCAAAAAATTTGCGCGGCATTTTGCACGAAATTTCGCGCGGAATGTTACTCGGAATTTCGCGCAGATTTTCGGCCGGAATTTTACGTGGAATTTGGGGCAGAATTTGACGTGGAATTTCGGGCGAAATTTTACGCAGAATTTTCCGTGGAATTTCACACGGAATTTCGCACAAAAGTTCACACGGAATATCACGTGGAATTTTGCACGGAATATCACGCGGAAATTGGCGGAATTTCGTGCGAAATTCTGTGCGAAGTTCCACGCTAAGATTAGCATAAAACTCAACCCAAAATTCAACGTGAAATTCCACGTAAATTCTGCGCGAAATTTCGCGCGAAAATCCACGGTAAACTCCGCGCTGTGAAATTCAACGCGAAATATTTCGTGTGAAATTCAACGCGAAATATTTCATGTGCAATTCCGCAAGAAAATCCGCGCAAAATTCTGCTTGAAATTCTGTGCGAAACTCCACGCGAAATCCTGTGCGAAATTCCTCGCGAAGTTTTGCGTGCAATTCCACGTCAAATTCCGCACGAAATTCAACGTGAAATTCCACATAAATTCTGTGCGAAATTCCGCGCAAAAATCCACGGAAATCTCCGTGCGAAATTTCGTGCAAAATTCCACACGAAATTGCGTGCGAAATTCATGAATTCAATTGTGGTTCCCTTACAAGCTCACGCAGGGATGTCCATTTTTTTAGGGTCTGGGTCGGTTACTTTGGAGTTTTCATATTTGAGGTCTTTATTTCTCATGGCTGTATTTTTGAAGGCGTGAATTTTTAAAAAATTCTTTTTTGGGAGTTTATACCTCTGAGGTTTGTATTTTTGGAGGATGCGTTGTTGAGGTTTGAATTTATCAGCGCTACATTTTCGAAGATGTGCATATCTGAATGCTGCAGTTTTGAAGTCTTTTTTTAAGATTTTTTTGAGAATAATATTATGGAGGCCTGTCACTTTGGGGTCTGTACTTTGAGGTGAGTATTTTTGAGGATATTATGTTTGAGGGTTGTATTTTTGAAGATGCAAGGGCAGCTTATTTGAAGCCGGTATTTTTAAGAATCATATTTTGAAGGTATGTTTTCTAAGGGTCTGTTATTTTTGGAATTCTTTTGGTGGTCTGTTCCTTTGGGTTTCGTATTTTCAAAGTCTTTATTTTTGAGGACTGTAGTTTCCAAGATTGCATTTTAGAGGTCTGTATTTTTTAGTATAATATTTTGGAGGTCTGTTACTTTGAGGTGTGTAGTTTTATTTTGATGAAATGTTGCTTTGGGTCTGTATCTTGTAGAATAATAATTTGGAGATTGCTCTAGTAACAATTGAGGTTTTACGGTGGTTTTATGGCCACTGATAAAACTTAGACTGTACTTGTAGCGTGCTATAAAACTTTAATTGTTACTTGGGTGGTTACTTTATGGTCTGTATTTTTGTGGTCTGGATACTTCGGGGCCTGTCTTCAAATTTGTGAATAGTTTTTTGAGTTCTGTTTTTGTGTGATCAATATTTTATAGAACTGGAATTATGAGAGCATTTTTTCAAAAGGACCATGGGCGACTTTTGCAACATCTGTATTTTTTGTGGTTTATTTTAAAAGATTGTATTGTTTAGTTTTATGTTTTGAAGGTCTGCATTTTTGACGTCTCTCGTTGAGGTTAGCAATTCCGTAATTTTTTCGGGTCTAGATATTTGAGTCCATATTTCTGAGGTCTTTATTTTTCATTGTTGATTCTTGAGTCAATATTTCTCCAACTTCTTTTGGAGGTCTGTATTATTGACTTATACATTTTGGAGGCCCATATTTTAGAGTTGTAAGGTTTGGGAGTCTACAGGTTAGTGGTTTGATTTATGGGTGCTGTATTCTTGAAGACATCTATATTTTCTTCAATCCTTCTTGAAATTTATACTTCTAGGTTCTTTTATTATTTAATTTCTATTTGCATTTTCAGGTCAGTATTTTTGTTATAAATTTTCAGGCACAGTATTTTTAAAACCTTTTAGGGTCTGTATTTTTGAGTTATATATTGTTGAATTCTGTTTTTTTCGTGGTCTTTATTTGACAGATTTAATTTTCGAAGTCTTAATTTTTTAACGTCAGAGGGCTGAATTTTTGAATGTATGTATTGTTGACATTCACATTTCGGAGGTCTATAATTTTGTTTTCGGATTTTTCGAGGAACATATGTGAGATAAGTAAGTTTCAGGGCTGAATTTTCAAGAACTGCCTTTTACGGTCTTAGTTATTGAACTGCCAATTTTCATTAAAATGGAAGCGTCTATTCAAATCTTAGAATACGAAAGCACTAAATATTGCTATTTGAAAGATGATTCATCTTTGAAAAACTTTTGCGGGTTCTCTTATTATTGAAAATTTCCCCAGATTTTTTTTTAATTATACGGTGAAGATTGAAAATTCACAAAACAAGCATTCTTTTAGTCCAAAAAACTTTCTTTTGAAAAGCCTCTATAACTTCTCCTCAAGCGTAATTACACATCAACGCATTTCTAGTTACAATTTTAAAACATTTTTCAAAAACACTTCTTTCCCTAATTTAGCCCTACGTCGAAAGGGTCTCTGGACCAGTGAAGTCCACATCATCATAGTCCATATCTAGGACATGTGTCAATGTCAATTTTCATTCAATTAGACAAGGATCTAGTTTAGTCATTGACAGCTTTGACAGGGAATTTCTATAATGTTCATTTTTATTTTTTAATAGCTACCAAAAACGTGATATACGATATGTAACGTCCATCTAACTAGAAATCGCCAACCACCTTTTACAATTAGAATTCTTATTGCTAATTTAACTTCATGATAACTTGAACGCTCACCTTTTCGTGCTTCTGTTCCAGCATCTCGATCAGCTCCCGCTCGTGCTCATCGACGAAGCCCGGGCTGCCACCATTGCGTATCCTCCGGGCGGGCAGAATCGACGCCAGTATCCTCTCGGTCACATAACTCAACCGTAGGGCGGATTCGTTTGATCCTGCGCTGATGTTGTTGTTATTGTTGTAACTGTGGTGCTGTTGCTGGTTGAATGTTGGCGTCTGATGTTGCTGCTGCTGTTGATGGTGCACCGAGTAATTATGGTAATGATTTCCGTTGGTGGTGGTAGTGTTGCCATTATTATTATTGTTATTATTTACATGGCCCAAGCTGGAGGTCGGCCGGGACTGTGGAAGGCGCTGCTGTGATTGTTGCTGCTGCTGCTCCTGCTGTTGAATCGGGAGCTGAAAATGAACGAGAGAGGTGAGGCGATTAATTGCGATTGATGGGTGGTCAAGAACAACTATGTAAACATGGCAAAACGGGTTACGTTGACAAAATTGACAGGTTGATTATTGGTAGGTTGAGAATTGATGCCTCAAAACGAACAGGTTAAAGAACCGGTCACGACCATTAAATATCATCAACAGCGTCAGCTGTCAGTTCAACCAAAACATACAAAACAAAACAAAATTGAGGTGAATTTATTTGATCAAGGAAAATTGGCTACATCCTCAAGATAATTTACACACGCCGGGCGGCGATCGAATAAGAATGGCCAAACAGCAATGATTGTGGGATCGCCAAAATAGCAAGATCTGTATGACCCTTCGTGACCTTCCCCCCAGAGGCTCGAATCCTTGGGAAAGCCAAAATCGAACCCACCGGTTGATGATGTAAGCCGATCTGATCACCATACACAGAAAGGGAGAAAGCCGTTTTTGCGTCTTCCCGGATCTTGAAGGATGTTTCTTGGTGGTGCCTAAAAGAAAAAGAAACGGCAGAGTAAAATGAGAAGTCGTCCGTCAGCTCCGCTGGTATTAAGACCTCCCAAAGGGAAATTTATGCACGGTACCAGACACAGAGAATTGATGCGAAATGCATAATTTTCGCTGCGGCTAAGAATGATCGTGACCGAGGTGGAAGCATAAATCACGACATTCGAGACGCTCGGGAGGGTGTCAAATGACGCGCATCCGCGGTGATCGGCGAAACTTGGACCAAACGATCGTAACCTGTTTTTTTTCAATCCGTAAGGTAATTTAAAAACCCTAAACGATTCACAGATTAGTCAAACAGATGCGTTACAATCTAATGGCGCTATTAGACGCTTAATAGTGCGATCAAAACAAATTCATTCTCTTCGAGTTTGCTTCCAGCTGCCTTTCGTCCTATTCGTTTCCATCAGAGCCATTAGGAACGAAGTGGCTATTTCAACCTTCTCTACACCCATACCAACTGAAAGTGATAATCAAAGCAATCTACGACTGCGGTTGGAATGGGCATTTTTCAACGCCGCCGCACGAGGTACTCTTTTAATTGAGAAACATGTCGCGTATACAGGCTGCCGCCCGCCATCTTCCTCCCTTCTGTCTGATCGATCCATGCCGGCCGGGCGAACACATCCGAAAGGTCGAACTGGTTCTGTCGCATATCGCGGTTCGTCGTAGAAGAGCATCCATTTTCGTTGTATAATTAATGAACTAATCAACCGACCGCCGCGCAAGTGCTGTGACGAACCGAAGGAGCTGTGACGGTCCATTAGCATGTTAAGTTCCAGGCGCAAATGCGCACAAGTTCTAGGCTCAAATGTGAGGATTTTTTTTGTTGCTAAAATACCATTTTTCTGTTGCACAGGCCTGTGCCTGCGCCGAAAATGAACAGCTCGTCCAGCCGATCCAAGGTGACGGTGACCACTCCAGTCCGGCTCCATGGTGATTTGTTACCATGGCAGTCTCATTAGCAGTGGGCTCACGTGTCGCCGTCGTCGTGTATCACGCGTCGGGCTGTGAAGTACAAGGTAGTCCCCCAGTCAGCAAACTGTTGGACCAAGGAAGATGATGGTGATGACAAGCGACACCTAAGTTTAGAAGACAGTCCAGCTGGGGAATGGGGAGAAAATTTGACAGCTAGGCGGTGGTTTTTTTTGTTTATTACTTCTTGACGCGTGAGATGTGGTGGACGATATGAAATACACCATTATGTCATCGCCTGCTATCTGGTACGATTTACGAAGTTGTGATGATTCTTTTTAAAGTGCGAATTGCTGCAAAGATGGAGAAGACTCGGTGTTTTTAAATATGCATTTGAGCCTGGAAGACTTGGTTTCAGAAAAGTATATATTGCTCATAAACTGAAGAAATATTGACATGGCAGCATGGTTCAGCAAAAAGATAATTTAAAATTGTAGGACGAACACGGAAACTACTAAAACATTCTCATTTCAATATTTTCGGAGAAACGGAAAACATATTTCGTGGAATTTTGACAAGCGTATTAATTTTCGTTAAAAATTGTTCCAAACGTATTCCACTTCTCCGTATTTTGACATAAATCTTTTAATGTGTTTAGGTCGTGTAGGCGTACCTCAATTTTGTCGATATTGAAAAAATATTGATTTTAAGGTGAAGATATGTGGAAGCCAGGAACGCACGCTTGTTGCTAGGCACTGATGCGCTTGTTTACATTGAGAAAAAATGGAATTGGAAATGAAAATTCAAGCGCACAAATGAGAGTTTTTGGACATTTTCCTTCGGTCATCTGCACATTGGCAGAAAATTTGAAGTTTAGTTAGTAAACGATTAAAGTTTCGCGGGTGTTTTTCAGTGGTGTGGTGCAAAGTGTTCTGAAAATGAGAAGAAGAAAAATAAGAGTGTTTCGAAAAGAAACCCCACGTGAAGAGGTGTGATATTTTCGCACAAAATAAGAGCTACAGATATAATTCCGTCAAAAACTCGGGTTGATTGTATAGGAAAATGTTCTAGCTTCCTCAAGTAGCAGTTTAGTGGTACACCGGCAAGGTTAGTGTATTGAAAAACGTATTTTTATATTTGCTCATGCCAAATACATGGATAGGCAGGGGAGAGGTGTCAGTGCGGCGTAGGAGCTATGTTGTGGCTTGCATGTATAATGTCCTTAACGTTGTCATGTTCGAGGCAGAGTTGCATGTTGTTCTTCGCAATAAAGTTTTATGCCTGGGCTAAATTTTTAAACGTTATCTACACAGAGTTTCTTACGTGGTGCAACTGTGTATATGTGTGTCCTTGAGATTAACATCCGTTTTCACTTTTTGTAACAGGTCAACAGCACATGACTGTAGGTCAAAGAGGATTTTTAAAGGTTCAAATCAATCGAAATTATATTTTCCCTCTTCACAGGCATTTTTTTTGCTGGCTGATGATAACAAGCGGCGATATAATTCTGTTTGTGAAGATCGATTTTATTTGCTATCAATTATTTTTAGCTGCTTTTTTACCAACGAGTTTATATGTTACTACGTTTTTATTGCCGCAATGTTCTACTGTATCGATTTTATTTGCTATTTTCGGCAGATTTATGACTAAGAAAAACGGAAGCAATGAAATTGAAAAACTAGTAGGTAGAGCGAGCCAATTGTATACTTAAAAGGGAAAAACTAGGACTAGCCAGGCTCATATGGACATGGTCGAAAGGAAATGTGAAGAATCTTTTGCCTTCGGCTGGTAGGACTTGGGCGTTCCACCCAAGTCTACCGTATGGTCGTTGATAGAACATAGCACATCGTCATTTTACATCCTGGCATCGGCCGCTTGTTACGAAAAAGCTTTAAATCTCCATATTCAACCGGAAATCTGTAGCAGGTTCCAAGTACTTTAGACGCAATTTCGAAACAGACAAGAACCAGTCATGTTTTTAGGAGAAATATCTGTAGAGATATCTTCATGGCCAGAAGTGGCCAAGGACAATCTGTAACATGATATTCTTCAATCGTATTGCGATCGATTGTATCCAGTAAAATGACGGGAATTCGTGCGAAACAATAGTGATACTGCTCTACTTATGCGTTTATGTTTTTACAAATTCTTTATTTTTATTTCAGGTGATAACTTTGCTCGTTCAAAAACTCATTCCTAGACGGCGCTTAAGATACCTCATATATCCCCTATTTTGAATCTCATTTTTATTAAAATGATTGTAATTTTATTAAAATGATTGCCCATGTAAGATATAATTGAAAGATATATTTAATATGCCTCATTATTATTCAATCAAATCAAAATCGAGAAATAGTACTGGTAATTAGGGTTGCCCCCTTAAGATTTCAAAGTAACTGATAGAACAATATTCGGTCAAGACTAAAATTTTAAAGCTTCGCCCAGAAAAGCAAGATGTAGCTTCCAATCTAGAGCAAGTAAATGACATTTCCGGACACAAGATCCTTACGAAAGAGTATCGTGTCTACGTACCCGCACACAAAGTGGAGATAGCTGGCGTAGTCACCGAGTGACCATGGGTGATCTGTAGCAAATTTCGCTTGCCCCAGGAGAAGTTGCCAGTTGCGAAAGTGAGCGGAATTTTTTTGCATATGGGTATCAAACATCATTAATTATTTGGGAGAGTCTGAGTGACAAAAAAGGCCGGGGACCTGACCAGCTCTGCCACTAACCGGAGCCATAGAAAAAACCTATTTTAATCCACCTAGCGGTGCAATTGTGCCTTTCTCAATCATGAATCACGAGAATGTGTGCGTTGTTTATATTCATTAAAAGCTTTTAAATGCATATATTACATTTTATTATTGTACATCACATGACAACTATATACAGGAAAATAAATCATCATTCGAGTTCTAAAATTTTGAAAAAGAAAAAACAGCCACGGTAATATTGAACTGAAAAAAGGTGCGAAATCGGCAAAGTCCCAAAAAGTCGATTTCTATAAAAAAAAATTTTTCGAGATAACATAAAATCTCGACGTTTCATGCATTTTAAAGATGTTTGGCATCAAAAATACGAATTCGATTTCTGAAATTTCATGGGGTCCCCCCTTTAAAAAAAAATTTGAGTTCCGGCTTATATGGGAATTTCATGTGTGACCGGACCGTTCAGTCTATATTTCCGGAACCATACAAGCGATCCGTGCGAAATTTTACAGACATCTGTGGGGATAATACAACTATCATTTGGGACTAAGTTTGTGAAAATCGGCTAAACCATTTCCGAGAAACTGATATGAGTTTGCTAGTTATGAAAGATGGCCGCTTTTCCCGGGCACTTCCGGAACCGTCTATGGTGGTCAATGTAGTCAACGAAAGTTTGTTTGGCCGTCGGTGACCTAGAACTGCAAAGTTAAGTTATTTGAGAGACATTTTAGCGAAATTTTTACCTTTTTTGCTTCCATCGGAGTATCGGTTTGAATCACAATTTGCTATGTGATCGCACGCCACAACCCGTAACTCCGGAACCGGAAGTCGGTTGGAGATAAAATTTAATAGCCATTTACGGGGACGCAACATCTTTCATTTGAGACTAAGTTTGGTTGATTCGGTCTAGCCATCTCCGAGAAACCGATGTGACTGTTAGTCTGAATTTGGATACTTCCGCCGGGGCTTCCGGAACCGATGATGGTGGCCAATGTGACCAAAGAGACTTTGAATGGCTGTTAATGACGTAGTACTACAAATTGAAGCAGTTGTGGTCACATTTTGGAAAAATTTTCACCATTATACATTCATTGCAGAATTTCTTAAAATCGACATTTTCTGCGTGATCGTACTCATCACCCTGTAATTCCGGAACCGGAAGTCGGATCCATTAGAAATTCAATAGCAGCCTATGGGAACGTTGCACCTTTCATTTGGGACTAAGTTTGTAAAAATCGGTTCATCCATCTCTGAGAAAAGTGAGTGAGATTGTGTTCGCGTACACACACACAGACGCACATACACACACACATACATACACACACATACATACACACAGACATTTGCCGAACTCGACGAACTGAATCGAATGGTATATGTCACTCGGCCCTCCGGGCCTCCGTTAAAAAGTCGGTTTTCAGAGCAATTGCAATACCTTTCTATTGAGAAAGGCAAAAAGGGTATAAAACTTCATGATTTTTCTGGAAGAAATATTTTAAGGTCAAATGTGGCCACGAACAATCTGTGGAAGGTTCCTTTTTTTTGCTTTTATTAACGACATTTTACACCGAAAAAAAATGTCGTTAATAAAAGCAAAAAAAGAAGGTTCCAGATGCCCCGGTAAAGTGACTGAAACTGATCTAAATCGTACTAATATGACTCCAAATTTCAAATCTATTTTTGCCTTTGTCAATAGATATATCTTTTCACAGTGAAATTTTATCACTTTGTTCCTAACTTTTTTTAATGCGCGATTGTTTTTCTAAATTTAGCAATTTTGCAAGGTATTCAGCGCCAGCCCTAATCCAAAAACAGCAATTAATAATCAATTGATTATTTTTGTTTGGGTGGCAGATGTCATCCATTAAAAATGCCCATTTTGAGCCAACGCGAAGATTCATCCATTTTTCCTTTTATAAAAATGATTTTGGTAAACGAAAAATAATTATAAAAAAAAATACATGTAAAATATTATTAATATGCCTCATTATTATTCTATCAAATTAAAACCGAGAAAAAGTACTATTTTCTTAAGCGGTAATTATGGCGGTTCCCTTAAGATTTTAAAGCTGCCGATGGAACGATATTCGGCCGACAAAAATTTCAAAAGTTCGCCCAGAAAAGCAAGATGTAGTTTCCAATCTAAAGCAAGCAAATGGCATTGCTTGAGATAAGATTCGTACGAAAGAGTATCGTGTTTACGTACCAGCACACAAAGTGGAGATAAATGGCGTTGTCATCGCTTCGAGTTTGATATTTGACATTAATTCGAGTTTGGATATGCTTGAGTACAGGGTCGGCTGTTTCAAAACTCCCCTACTCCAATCAGTATTGCTAGTTATTGCATTAAGGATTAGTTACAAAGGCCAAGATCAAACTCTTTCAGACTCGTTTCAGAGTTACCCAATAAACTTTCGCCGGGTCCACTTTGCCAAGGCTCGTCTGCCTGTTCGCCTTTTTGTACTGCGGATGCTGAGTTGCACTAAATGCGAGCAATTGGGCAACACGTTCACTCATTGTACGGCGATGTTGCAAGTGCGGATTCTTACAGATAGAGAATGCTGAGAATTGCGTGGGCCCACCATATGTTCGGAGTGCAAAAAGCACCAGGAGAAACTGAAGTGTTCTCTTAAGCACTTTTTTTTTGCAGAAATGCTGACGAGAGCGACACCCCCGACCTCAACAAACTCAGTGTGACTTTGATGATCTCTACGAGGAGACATATTTGAATGTCTCTGGAAGCTGTAGGAAGAGGAAGACGATTTTTTCTGGGTATAGATGCTCGATCAGTAGTTAAACCGTACACGCAAGTTGTGTGGCATTTTTTCGCTTTAGTATCTAACTTGCGACCAAGTCGGTCTGTAAGCTACTAATGAGACGAAGTTGGAAGACAAATATATGAATAATTAAAGTCGTGGTATAAATGGCCACCATGCGCAATATTGGTTTAATTCAATTTCCTTGCAGACAAATGAATTTCTTTAGTGTCATCCTATTGGAGCTGTAAAACTTGGTACTCGGAAGAGCTACCTGTCAGAATCACTTACTACAATTGCAGACGAGATGGGAAATATTCCCCACTAAAACACTGCTTAAGGCCAATTGCAGCTAGCCGTGATTCTGATTGTGATATTGAGTGTACCCGGTTTCAGATGTGGGGACGTGAAGATTTCATGATCGCGATCGTAACGAGCGTTTATATTTCGCGCTTGAGATCACGATTTTAAATTTCTAAATGCTAAAATGTTCACTTAATCACCGGATCGTTTTCATGTTTGCGAGCGTAGATAAACGTGGATGATCGCGAAGGGTTCGAGTGTTTGTATGTTAACTAACGGTCCTTGACCACATTCCGCATACACAAATCGCTTGCCAAACCATTACCTTTTACCGAATTCACCGGTAAAATTTACCTATCGGCATCATCGACGTCCTAGCCTTTACGCACAGTGTAATATTTTCACTTCCATTAAGGCATCTTCTGTTTCATGAAAGTTTTTAGATGGATTGTCACCTTGGCACTTAGAAGTACCCAGCTGTTTAGCAACATTATTTCGAACAGGACTGCTTTATTTTATTCGAAATTGATCTTTCGCTTCATTGATCCGGGCTCTCGTCCACATTTCGGTGCGTCGATAAAGCCAAAATCCTCACCAAACTACCTGATTAAAACGAGTATTTTTTCGATTTAGCTGTGTTTTTACTTATCTTTGAGTTTGCAATCTTTTTTGTTCTTTTCGATTATTTCCACTTTTTTCGATTTTTTTGACATTTTTTTGATATTCTTTTTTGACTATTTCGATTTTTTATTGTTTATTTTTTTCGTCTTTTGATTGTTTTTTTTTATTTTTTCGATTTTTTAATTGAAAAATGAAAAAAAAATCGCAAAAAAATAAAAAAATGAAATATTTTTAATCGTTTTAATATTTTTTATTTTCTTTTGAATTTTTTTGTGATTTTTTTCATTTTCTTGCGATTTTTTCGTTTTCCGAAACTACTTGTTTAAACGTGGATTTTTTTTATTTAGCTGTGTTTTTACATATCTGTGAGTTTTCCATCTTTCTTGTTCTTTTTTGATTTTTTTTAAATTTTTTTGACATTTTTTTGATATTTTTCTTTGATTATTTCGATTATTATTTTTATTGTTTATTTTTTTGTCTTTTGATTGTTTTTTCGATTTTTTTGATTGGAAAATAAAAAAAAATCGCAAAAAAAAAATTTAAAAAAATATCAAAATGATTAAAAAAATCAAAATATTTTTAATCGTTTTAATATTTTTTTTAATTTTTTTTTTCATTTTTTTGCGATTTTTTTGTTTTTTGATTTTTCAATTTTTCCTCTTTTTTCAATTTTCTCATTTTCTTCGATTTTTCAATTTGCTCTATTTTTTCAATGTTTTCTAATTATTAATGCGCTTTTATTTTTTCAAATCGTTCAATATTTTCAATTTCTATGATATTTGGGATTTCTTTGGTTTTTTGTTGATTTTTCCCGACTTTTTCATTTTTTTTCAACACATGCGATTTTTTTTTATTTTAATTTCTTTTTATTTTATAGTTTTTCATTTTATAGATTTTTTTTAATTTCGCTTTTTTGACTTCTTCGATTCTT
The DNA here is from genome assembly GCF_030247195.1 of Topomyia yanbarensis. NCBI lineage: Eukaryota > Metazoa > Arthropoda > Insecta > Diptera > Culicidae > Topomyia > Topomyia yanbarensis. The sequence goes on from NC_080670.1 coordinate 29,939,086, forward strand.
TTTTAATTTTTCAAAAGATCGTTTTTTTATTTTCCCGATTTTGTATGATTTTGACGATTTTTTTAATGTTTGAAATTTTTTCGATGTCTTTGATAATTTCTATTTTTTTAATTAGATTCTGCGATTCTTTTAACGTTTTCAATTTTTTGAATATCCCGATCTTTTAGAATTTTTCTTCAAATTTCTTGCTCTATTGTTGGTTTTAAGGATGTTTTTCATTTTGCGGTTTTTTTTTAATTTCTTCCATTTTTTTATTTGACAGTTATTCAAATTTTTCGATTTTTTCCATTGTTTCCATTTTTTATTTTATTTGATTTCTTAATTTGTTTTAAATTTTTGAGATATTTTGATATTTTATTTTTTTATTATTTTGTATTACTACCTAGTAATACTATTAGTACCTTTTTATCAGCCCCTTGGTGAACTTCAGGCTGATAAAACGTGAGCATCGATATTTCTCTTTCTTTTTAGGAACCTGAAGCTCTTAAAATATTCTTCTGTAGTCCCTAGAAATAGCCTCATAGCCCTTTCTGATTATTTAGTTTAAATCTCCCTTAAGGGGGTCTAACAGTACAAAATTCATAAAAAAAATAAAATTCTTATTTTTGCATATTTAGGATCTCTAAGATAAGAAAAACAAGCTTAAAAAAGGATTTATTCGAATTCAAGTTGGTTCGTCTGCTAGAGCCCATCGAATTACCAACTATCAATTTTCATACGAAGTTGACAAAATCGGGGGTAGAAAAAATCAGGGGCTGATAAAATCGGAAGGCTGATAAAATCGAGTCTTTTCTGTAGTTCATTTTTTCGCATCTCGAGTTTTTTTTTAATTTTTTGGATCGTTAAATTTTTTAAATTAATTTTTTCTTTTGAATTTTTTGTTCGTTTTTTCCGATTTTTAGTTTCTTTCTGTCGTTTTCATCGTTTTTATCATTCTCTTCGATTTTTTCAATTTGCTCGATTTTTTATGTTTTTAATATTTTTGATTGTTCAATGTGTTATAATTTTTTATTGAGTTTTCAATATTTTTTCGATTCCCGGGATTTTTTTTTCGATTTTTCTGGTTTTCTTCAATCTTATCGATTTTTTGAGTTCGTTAATTTTTCCCACTTACTTCGATTTTTTCATTTCACATTTGGTGTTTTGACTTTTCGATTTTTTTAATTTTTTTTGATTCTATGGATTTTTTTAATTTTTTCTTTCAGTTTTTTATATTTTATAGTTTATATTTATATTTTCGATTTTTTCAATCTTGTCGATACATTTTTTTTGTATTTTTTTCGATTTTTCTAATTTTTAATCTTTTGAAATGTTTCTTATTTCATTGATTTTTTAATTTTTTTCCTATTTTTCCCATTTGCTCGATTCTCTCGATTTTTTCGATTAATTCGATTTTTTAATTTTTTAGATTTATTTGATTATTTCGATTTTCTAAATTTTTGAATTCTTTCAATTTCTTCGACTTTCACGAATTTTTAGTTTTTTTTCGATTTTTAGAGTTTGGTTGTGTTTTACATTCTTTCGTTTTTTTCAATTTAATTTGGATTTTTTCGATATTTCTTGTTTGGTTTTTTCGTTTCTTTATATTTTTTTGGATTTCTTCGATTTTTTTGATATTTTTTTTTATTTTTTCGATATTATCGATTTTGTCAATTTCTTCGATTTTTTATCTATTTTTAGTTTTTTTTAATTTTTTCGACATCTTCAATTTTTTTGTTGTTTTTGATTTTTTCGTTTTTTTTTCAATTTGTTTTGGATTTTTTCGATATTTCTTGCTTGGCTTTTTCGTCTCTTTATATTTTTTTGGATTTCTTCGATTTTTTTGATATCTTTTTTTTTTCGATATCGTCGATTTTGTCAATTTCTTCGATTTTTTATTTATTTTTAGTTTTTTTTTTATTTTTTCGACATATTCAATTTTTTTTAATTTTTCCGATTTTTATTTCTTCGCTTATTTTTTTTTTTGATTTGAACCATTTTTTCAATGTTTCCAGTTTTTTCGATTTCTCTCACATTTTTGATTTTTTAAATACTTAGATTCCAAATCACTCCCTTCCAGTTTCGTCAGATGACTTATTGAAATATTGGGAATAGAGCATTTATGCATAAAATGTTACCCATTTTAATGACCACATTGCGAAAATCCGAAACACACAAATTTGTTTTTCAGGATGTAAATACAGACACACAGTGAAAATCAGCTATCTTGTATCATCCGGTTTCGTGCAGAATTCGTGCTTTTACTTTCCGGCACACCATGGAAAAAAACAACGGCTACCAAGCCAATGTGAGTTTTTTATCCTTACGAAGAGATACATTTAAAGCATTTTTTCTCACTTACCGAATTGTATTTGTTAATGATCTGTTGCTGCTCATCTTCGTGGTTGTTTTTCTGTAATAAAAGATAGAGGAAACGAAACATTTAGAATGCAAATTCATCATGCATCTGCTCAAAAAATTACAATCAGCAACAAATAAACAATAAAAAAGAACACACACACACAGAAACAGAACGAACCGAAGAAAAAGAAGTAACACAAAGATACCACAACGACGAAGAAGACGACACACCACATTGTGCGTTCTGCAATCGCACACATTTCGCTGGAAAAACTAAGAAAACAGGCACACGCTTGTGTACGAGAAGATCACTAACTTTTATTGGTCGTAAAATTAGCCATTGCGGGGTGGAAAGCAGGAGAGGGGGTTCTTGGCGGAGGGGGTACAAACAAGAGAAAAAGAAATAATATTTACACCACGTTGAATGGCGGCGGTGTGCGCGGTAAGTACAAAGTTGATCTTTCGCCGTTTCGCATTCCAACTCCACGATTGAACGGGAAATGTGCGTGCAAAATTGTTATAATCTGCAAAATTATCTTTATTTTGCGTGTAGAGAACGCGAAAGATAAACCGTAAAAAAGTTAGTCGTTAAAATTAACCGAGAATATATGGTTTGTAAACACGAACAGAGTGAGAATATGATACAGCGAGCTCCGGCCTAACTGACTGGGTATCATTTGGATGTCCCGGAAGAAGTTAGTTTAAAAAAAAAATCTTCCTAAAATAATATTTTTCCCCCATTAAATCCACAACCCACTTAAGGTAACAAGTTAATAAACGAACTCTCATTCGAATAATAAATTGCATCGCGGCATTTTAAGACAGAACCGAATTACAATTATGTGGCCAATTTTGCTCTGTCCCGCGCATCTCACCCTACCAATCAAACCTCCTAGCAGCAGGGAAAGCAACAGCAGCAGCAGCGACTCTCATCTGCGTGTTAAAAATGCGCACACATGAAAAAGTGCCGACAAATGGCTGCACTGGGTATGCAAAAATGAGTGCCGAGAATGAAACCGAACCCAAACATACTGCCGGGCGCTGCTTCGGAACACAATCAATCTTTCGATTTTTTTTCGATTTTTCTTCTTCTCTTTATAAGGTTTTCCACTTCTTTTTTCCGCCGTTGTTTGGAATTTCATACAAACGGACGATCGCGAAATTTTTGGCGTTTGTTTGAGGGTATATACCCCGTTTTAATGTTTGATTTTTTTCCAAAGTCTTCGACATCTTAGACAGTAGTAATTTTTGACAGTTGTCGTCATTCTGGTTTTGACTAGGATTTTATGTAATGAATTGAGGAGCAACCGTAAACCTCACTCTTCTTGACCGTACGCTTGTACTGTTTACATGGACGTAGAAAAAAAATTGTGAACGGCTAGATTCACCGCAGCAAATCGCAAGGAATTTTTCGAAGTCCATGTAAACAGTACAAGCGAACTGTCAAAAATGAACACTCGCGTTCATTTGTGACGTCACCGTAAGCTATCTTTTGCACATAAGACCTTTCGATTAAGTATCGTAGAATTCGTGTCGGACTCCAAAAGGTGTCTCGACATTTTGTGGACAAAATCTTTATTTTTATCCTCAAAATCTTTCATGTGGGCCAGAAAAAGATTTCATATTTGACTTGATCAAGGGAGTAAGCTATTTTAAAAAGTACAAAACGAAAAAAATCAAAGCAATTAAAAACAAATCAGCGCAAAAAAACGAAGCAAGCCGCGACGGCAAGTAGCCTTAAATCTACACACATACATTCTCTAGGAAAAACGACGCATGAAGCACGGTGAAAGCAACCCGATGGAGAAACGTCGTTATCGAGCAGCGCGGTGCGTTCGGATCGCTAGCCTCATCGTAGTGGTCATCGTACATAACGCCCAGAGTGCCGAGGGTGAGTTTATTCTCATTCGATTTCAGTTGTGTGCGTGTTATATGCGCACGTCTCACTGATGATTCGCTGTGTTCGTGTACCGTGTTTTTAAACGGCACTGACAGGAACCTAACCTATGAACTTATCCGCTAGTGGTGTTTGATGATTGCATTGGATCGGAACTTTTTACAAATTAGGATTTTTTTTTCTAGTTTCACTCGTTTCAGTCTTGTTAAGAACCCGTTTTCTAAAGGCACGACACTGTCACTTGGTTTGTCCTTTCTACGTACAGGCTAAAACTTGCGGAGATTGTTTGTACACAAACGGTTTCAGAGGAATGCTTAGAAAGTTTAAAACTGACCTGTTGAAACTACAGAATAAGTTCTTTTGGCAATGAGTAAATCGTGGTTGAAACCAAAACTTAAGGTTGCTTGTAATTTACGAAAACAATTTCAACGATTTGACAGCTTAGTTTTAAACTTCGCAAGCATTATTCTGGAATCATTTTCTTTGACATTAAAACGATTAGTAGCTAATGATGTCCCGTTAGTACAGAAGATCTAAATAGTTGACGAATTTCGCGCTACATCGTATACAGAGTTGGAAGCACCCTCTCAGATTTCAATGAAACTTTCTGTACATGAGAACTTTGTCACAAAAAGCCACTTTGCATACTTTGTTTTTTCAAAAATGATCTAGACTGTCTTTTGAAAAAGGTCAAACTTTTTTTACGATTTTTTTTTCAAATGGCTATAGTCTAAAACTGACAAATCCTGCAAAAAAAAAAATTGTAGGAGTGAACTTCACAAAATAAGACAATTTTTTGAATAAAAATTCTTCCTCGACTTCTACACTGAAAAAGTCGATTTTAATAATTTAAAAAAACAAAACAAAAAAAGCCATCTTTGATTTGGATGAAATTTTGTTCCTAGATATGTAATTATGTTCCCTACCTACCGTCAAATATTCAAGTTGGGCACTTTCAAGGAAAAAATGTTATTTGAAAAAAACTTTCCTTTGTTCAAACTAAACTTTTTGTTCAGTGTATTTATATCGAAAACGTATTCAAAGGCTGTAGAGATTTAGTTCTCAATTATAAACTTACTGTGTTTTTCAATGAACAAGTCTTTTTTTCATGATGTAAAATTTATAAACGAATGCATCAGAAATGTTGTTTTTTTTTAAAAAATAATTAGTTGACTCGACCAGATGAAAATCTTGTTCTGCTCAATTGGACCGGCTAACGCTAAAAGAATAGATTCAAATGTACAAGCCACAAATAAATTTTAGAACAAATATTCATGCGGACTTTGGCCCAATTTGGATGTACCGAACCATGAATGAATGTATTTCAGATTTATTGATCTTGGGCTGCCAGGTTCTCTGCGGAACAGAATTTTATCTAAGCAATTGGTCAAAAGACCATTTTTCGGTCAACTGACCATTTTTCCTTCAAATGACTCAGTTTCGATCAAATAACTCAGTTTCGGTCAAAGGACTCAGTTTCGGGCAAATGACCGTTTTTGGTTAAATGATTGTTTACGGTCAAATAACCGTTTTTCGGTCAAATTACTGTTTTTCGATCAAATGACTTAGTTTCGGTCAAATGGCTTAGTTTCGGTCGAATGACTCAATTTCAGTCAAATGGCGCAGGTTCGGGTAAAGTTTCGATCAGTTGACTCAGTTTCGTTCAAATGACTCAGTTTCGGTCAAATGTCTCAGTTTCGGTCAAATGTCTCAGTTTTGGTCAAATGACTCAGTGTCGATCCAATAACGTTGATTTCGTTTTTAGATTAGAGTTGCTCTAGGTTTGCTTGGAACTGTCACTTTTGTATGGATATTGTAAACATTAGAGCGAACCTAGGGCGACTCGATTCTAAAACCGAAAACAGCATTAGTATCGGTCAAATGACTTAGTTTCGGTTAAATGACTTTGTTTCGGTCAAATAGCTTAGTTTCGATCAAATGACTCAGTTTCGGTCAAATGACTTAGTTTGGGTCAAATGACTTAGTTTCGGACAAATTACTCAGTTTCGGTCAAATATCTCAGTTTCAGTTAAATGACCCAGTTTCGGTCAAATGACCGTTTTACGGTCAAATTACTGTTTTTCGGTCAAATTACCGTTTTTCGGTAATTTGACTTCAAAAGATTGTCAAATGATTGTTTTTCGGTCAAATGATCGTTTTCGGTCAAATGACCGTTTTTCGGTCAAATGGCCGTTTTCGGCCAAATGATCGTTTTTCGGTCAAATTACTGTTTTTCAGTCAAATGACCGGTTTTTGGTCAAAAGATGTTTTGCGGTCAAATGACCGGTTTTTGGTCAAAAGATGTTTTGCGGTCAAATGACCGTTTTTCGGTCAAATGGCCGTTTTTTCGGTCAAATGGTCGTTTTTCGCCCAAATGGCCGTTTTTCGGTCAAATGTCTGTTTATCGGTCAAATTAGCGTTTTTCGGTCAAATGACCGTTTTTCTGACAAAGTATCGTTTTTCGGTCAAATGACCGTTTTTCGGGCAAATGACCGTTTTTCCTTCAAAAGACCGTTTTTCGGTCAAAAGATTGTTTTTCGGTCAAATGACCGTTTTCGGTCAAATGACCGTTTTTCGGTCAAATGACCGTTTTTCGGTCAAAAGATTGTTTTTCGGGCAAATGACCGTTTTTCGGTCAAATGAACGTCTTCGGTCAAATGGCCGTTTTTCGGTCAAATGGCCGTTTTTAGGTCAAATGTCTGTTTATCGGTCAAATGACCGTTTTTCGATCAAATGACCGTTTTTTGGTTCAATAACCGTTTTTCAGTCAAATGGCCGTTTGTAGGTCAAATTACCGTTTTTAGGTCAAATGACCGTTTTAGGTCAAATGGCCGTTTTTAGGTCAAATGACCGTTTTTCGGTCAAATAACCGTTTTTCGGTAAAATGGCCGTTCTTCAGTCAAATGTCTGTTTATCGGCCAAATGACCGATTTTCAGTCAAATAACTCAGTTTCGGTCAAATGACTCTGTTTCGGTCAAATATCTCAGCTTCAGTCAAATGGCTTAGTTTCGGTCAAATTACTTAATTTCAGTCAAATGAGTTAGTCTCGGTCAAATGACTTAATTTCGATCAAATGACTCAGTTACGGTCAAATCACTCAGTTTCGGTCAAATGACTTAGTTTCGGTCAAATGGTTTAGTTTCGGTTAAATGACTCAGTTTCGGTCAAATGGCTTAGTTTTGGTCAAATGATTCAATTTCGGTCAAATTACTCAATTTCGGTCAAATGACCGTTTTCGGTCAAATTACTGTTTTCGGTCAAATTACTGTTTTCGATCAAATTACCGTTTTTTGGTCAAATGACCGTTTTTTCTTCAAAAGACCGTTTTTCCTTCAAAAGACCGTTTTTCGGTCAAAAGATTGTTTTTCGGCAAATGACCGTTTTTCGGTCAAATGACCGTTTTCGGTCAAATGGCCGTTCTTCGGTCAAATGTCTGTTTATCGGTCAAATGACCGTTTTTCGGTCAAATTACCGTTTTTCAAGTCAAATGGCCGTTCTTCGGTCAAATGTCTGTTTATCGATCAAATGACCGTTTTTCGGTCAAATAATCGTGACTGGTTTTCGGTCAAATGACCGTTTTTCGGTCAAATAATCGTTTTTTGGTCAAATGACCATTTTTCTGTCAAATGACCGTTTTTCGGCCAAATAACTCAGTTTCGGTCAAATGACTCAGTTTCGGTCAAATATCTCAGCTTCAGTCAAATGGCTTAGTTTCGTTCAAATTACTTAATTTCAGTCAAATGACTTAGTCTCGGTCAACCGACTCAGTTTCGGTCAAATAACTCAGTTTCGGTCAAATAATTCAGTTTCGGTCAAATGACTTAGTTTCGGTCAAATGATTTAGTTTCGGTCATATAACTCAGTTTCGGTCAAACGACTCAGTTTCGGTCAAATGACGGTTTCTCGGTCCAATGCCTGTTTTTCGGTCAAATGACCGTTTTTCGGTCAAATAATCGTTTTTCGGTCAAATGACCATTTTTCTATCAAAAAACCGTTTTTCGGTCAAATAACTCAGTTTCGGTCAAATGACAGTTTTTCAGTCAAATAACTCAGCTTCGGTCAAATGGCTTAGTTTCGGTCAAATGATTTAGTTTCGGTCATATAGCTCAGTGTCGGTCAAACGACTCAGTTTCGGTCAAATGACGGTTTCTCGGTCCAAGGACTGTTTATCGGTCAAATGACCGTTTTTCGGTCAAATAATCGTTTTTCGGTCAAATGACCATTTTTCGGTCAAAAGACCGTTTTTCGGTCAAATAACTCAGTTTCGGTCAAATGACTCAATTTCGGTCAAATATCTAAGCTTCGGTCAAATGGCTTAGTTTCGGTCAAATTACTTAATTTCAGTCAAATGACTTAGTCTCGGTCAAATGACCTAATTTCGATCAAATGGGTCAAATGACCGTTTCGGCCAAACGACACAGCACCTATTTTTAAGCATGAATATTTCCGCTGACTAGTTTCTTTTTGAACTTCCTCTTACCAGAACGGCGTGAACCTCCTAACGATTTATAAAAGAATGCAATCATCATTGATGTACAGTACAATGAACAAAGCGTGCAAGTTGCTTCCTTGCTGAAGTGACTCAAAATGGCCTACAAAATGATACATAGAAAAACTCGGCCTCTATGGATATATATATATACAGTAAAAACAACAAAATGACATATTAAATCAATTTAAAAGGTGTTCTCAGACACTATTCTCACAGTCACGTCACCTAGTGACTAACAATTTTAAGCTAAATGGAACAGTGGCATTAGAGACCAATCAAAACCAATTTTCTGGATTTTATTATATAATTATATTACAAATTTAAAATCGTTTTAAAATTTTAAAAGTACAAGGTACAGCACATTTTTCTCGAACGGCCACTGAACACAGTAATCCGCATCCTAGTCAATTCCAGTAAAAAATATGACGTCAACCACAATTAGCAACCATTTACGGGTTGGCTTTTTCCCCCCTGAGCAGCACTCGATTTTTAATTAACACAACTAATTGTCCGCTCCGCGCTGACCCAGTTAATCGCTCACTCGCTAATTAATGGCAATTTTCCTCCCTGTATTTTCTGCAGTTAGTACGCGTGTTTCAACCTTTCTAGCAATTCCCGCGTCCGTAACGGTTACTAAGCAACCGTTGTCAAATTTGACACAAATGTAGGTAGCATCTGATTCATGCTTAACTTCAACTTTACGATAGCTACTCAAATTCTCGATGATCCCCACGAACACTGTACAGGTCACAAGCAATAATCAAAGAAGCACTTTTCATTAACATTCCTTTCTATTTACAGCTTAGTACAATAATAGGGACTCCAAGCGATCAATTAAAATTATTTTATAGTTCCTATAATCACTACACTACACTACAATCAAAACAAAGCACTTGATTATTTGTTTTGGTTTCTATCGGTTTCATCTGGCATAGTGGCAAAGCAACCGCCCGCTTGCTGTGACGAGTTCAAGTGTCGAATTCCTCACTCGTGTTGCCAAATTTACAAATTTTGACCATTTAGACAATTTTTCGATTTTTAACAAACTTGTTAGATTTCCATAATCTGTCATGAAATTTTCATGCCTAATTATCATTTATTTTGAACGAAAAAGAATTTTGTTTGAGCATTAGAACAGAAGCTTTCAATCTAGCATCACTGTGACACTGCTCCTCCCTTGACCTGACGGATCGGGTCGCGTTCGGGTAACTGTGTGTTGTTCGCAAGCTTATTTACACGCCTCACTACATCATGTATCTGAATTGTATTCCACAAGTATTGTAATCAATCGGCACACGGTAAAACCTATACTGAACAATAAGACAGCAATAAACTCTAGACACTAGATGCGTATTGTAGTTTGCGCGCAATTATCACTTAATTATCACATCGTTTTACATTAATAATCCAATTTTGATGAAGCTGTTGTTGTTGCCGCTGTTGTTGTTCACAGTAAATCGGAAGTGATGCCGGATTAGGAGGAGCAGGAGGAGGCAGCTGCTCAATGAACAACCGCTGCTGATGCTGATGTTGTTCCACTACTAGCACTGCTGCTGGTTGTGGTTGTGACCGAGGACCAAGTGGCGGATTACCGCAGTGATTGCATCGGACGCGTTGCAGTGTTTTACTGCAGCAGATGAGCATCAGCGCCGAAATCGTAGATCCCATGTTTCGGTCCCAAGGCACACTCTACTAGCCCTGTGCTGTACTACTGTAGGGTCGGTACGGTACTGTACCAGAGGAGGAAAATGATGAAGGGAAAACTAGATGAAAAGCTGGTGCTGCTTTACGGGAGTGTTCCTCAGGGCTGAATCGGGGAGGTGGTGAGTTGGAAAAGAAGGATATTTGCAATTTAGTGGAGACGTACGGTTTTGTTGCTCTGGTTATAAGTTACTCAAATATTTTAAGTGACTGTAATTTCAAGAGCTAGATTGGAATTTTTCTAATCGCGTAAAAAAATTGTTGAAATTTAATATTGAGACCAAATCAGCTAATTTTAATTCTTTTTTTTCCTTTGAGACAATTTTATGTCCCAAAAGAAAATAACATTAAAATTTTCTGATTTGGCAGGCAATTTGTAGATGTGAATCAAAATTTATGCTTTTGTCAAGACCACCTCTCAGAATTTCATAATATTTGGTAAGATCATCAATTCGAATTGTAAGAGCTATGAATAATGTGTAAATCCGAATACTATGTCCTGTCAGTAATATAGACAGTTTTGAAAATCATGCCAAAATGAGGTTTTTGTAAAAACGTGTAGTAACTTGATCCCCCGCCTACTAGGGCTAAAGAAACAAAGCACATTATGACCTAAAGACGCGAATGTTCAGCTAATCACTGATCCTGACAAATTAATTAATAAGACTACCTTTTTATGCGCACGACAAACTTTAACCACAGTGGAAAGTCAAGACAAGTATTTGCGGTGAATCAGTGCTGTTTAACTGGCTTTTCCAACCTTCAATAACTTATACCATCATTTGTTCATGGAAAAAATATTTTAGATCAATTAATAGTGCCAGATACTTGACGACAATGATGTTTTTTTTTTCTATTTCTACACATTTCGAAAGTGCTTGAGAGAACTAATGATAGGGATCAAGAATACCTGTAGTATAAGGTGAAGAAAATTTACATTTTTTTGTATGTATTGTGGAACTTGTTATTCGAAAAACGTGTTTTTCTAGACAAAAGCCCTTAGAAAGAAATTGTACTTGAAAATATTCATAAATATTTAGTTCGACGATCTCATACAACCTTTCAAAAAATTTGTAAAAAGATTTTCTAAAATATTATACAACTTTTCGAAACCATATGTAATACATCAGATTTCTTTTTTAAACATCATAACCGACCAAATATTTCATTTTCTTTTTATATTGTGATAACTTTATGCATATAGATTATGAGATATGGCCTGAGAATCAAATAACCCCAAGGATCAAGTGTCCTCACTCTCCCCCACAGTGACGACCAATTTTAACAACTTCTTGGTGTATTTTAGGCTGGGGACAGTTATAAAATCGGGACGTTTTCTTTTTTTAAATAAACCTAATCGGTTATTCTTCTTTTATCCCTAGACATAGTCCTTTCAGAGAATTTAGTTTAAATTCCCCTTAAGGGGGTCTTCCAGCGAAAAATTTACACAAAAAAAAATGCTATTGGTATTTGTGCATATTTTGCACTTTTAACATAAGAAAAATGTGCTCAAGAATGGATTTACACCCAGGTTTTTTTACGCGGTTTTTTTTGCGCGGTTTTTTACGAGGTTTTTTTTACGCGGATTTTCCAATTAACGCGGTTTTTTACGCGGATTTTCCAATTAACGCGGCTTTTGCAAAAAAGTCCTTTTGAATGCAAAAGACTTACTTTTTTCTGAAAAAAAATCGGTTTTTGCAAAAAATATTCCTTTTGTCCTTTTGAATGCAAAAGACTTAGATTTTCGGAAAGATGGAAGAGACGGGTCTGGAAGATTCCTTATGGCCCGCACCCCAACAATATGGGTATTTTCGGAATGGTCTTGAAGAGTAGGTGCCAGAAATTGATTTTTGAAATCATAGATGGCGACTTCCGGTTTAGCGAAATTCGCTATAACCCATTCAATGTGGGTGTTTTCGGAATGGTCTTGAAGATTTGGTACTAGAAATTGATTTTTGGCGCTATTTTGAAATCAAAAATGGCGACTTCCGGTTTAGCGAAGTTCGCTATAATCCAATTAATAATGGTATTTTCGGAATGGTATTGACAAATAGGTGCTAGAAATTTATGTTTGACGCCATTTTGAAATCCAATATGGCTACATCCGGTTTAGCGGAAATTCCCTACAATATGGATATTGTATTGCAATATGGATATTGTCGGAATGGTCTTGAAGAGTAGGTACCAAAAATTGATTTTTGACGCCATTTTTAAATCCAAGATGGCGATTTCCGATTTTGCGAAATTCGCTATAACCCAATCAATATTGGTATTTTTGGATGTTGAAGTTGTAGTACAAATAGTTTTAATTAAACAGTTGAATTTACTTAAATTTAAGCAATATGTTTAATTTGAACAATTTCAAACCCCCAACTCACATCACATACGTCTCTTTTTTCTCTCTCTTCTATTCTCACCGCACTTTCCTGGATGAACACATAAAAATATTTTGCATTTTGCTGGTTTATGATTAGATCTTATATTTGAGGGTGATTTAGATGATTGCCCAAATTTTTCATGCAGGAATTTCGGTAAACCGGAAGTCGCCATCTAGAATTTTAAAATGACGGCTAACATCGACGTTTGTCTGCTACTCGTCAAAACCATTCCGAAAATACTCATGTTGATTGAGTTGGAGAGAATCTCGCGAAACCGGAAGCCGCCATTTGGGATTTGAAAATGGCGCCAAAAATCAATTTTCATGGAAAACCTTGCGGGGAAGGTGCTGATTTATTTATTTCTGGCACCTACTCGTCAAGACCATTCCGAAAATACCCATATTGATCGGGTTACAGCAAATTTCGCTAAACCGGAATTCGCCATCTTGGATTGCAAAATGGCGTCAAAAATCAATTTCTAGCACCTACTGTTCAAGACCATTCCAAAAATATCCATATTGATTGAGTTATAGCGAATTTCGCTAAACCGGAAGTCGCCATCTTTGATTTCAAAATGGCGTCAAAAATCAATTTCTGGCACCTACTCTTCAAGACCATTCCAAAAATACCCATATTAATTGGGTTATAGCGAATTTCGCTAAAACCGGAAGTAGCCATCTTTGATTTCAAAATGGCCCTAAATCAATTTCTGGAACCTACTCTTCAAGATCATTCCGAAAATACCCATATTGTTGGGGTGTGAGTCTTCCAGACCCGTCTCTTCCAACTTTCCGAAAATCTTCTTAGTCTTTTGCATTCAAAAGGAATATTTTTTGCAAAAACCGTGTTAATTGCGAAATCCGCGCAAAAAAAAACTTCCAAAAATATTCTAAGTCTTTTGCTGAGTTTTTTTTTGCGCGGATTTTCGAATTAACGCGGTTTTTTCACGCGGATTTTCCAATTAACGCGTTTTTTTACGCGGATTTTCCAATTAACGCGGTTTTTTACGCGGATTTTCCAATTAATTTAATCCAGTACTATTTCTTCGAAGAATTCGATACTTCGGAAGGCATCTTATGACGCCTCGCGAGGTATGGCATATCTGTCCCAAACGGATCCTCAACTACATCAATAATGCACTACCCGAATGACACATGTAGACAAACAAACAACTCGCTTCCAACTACACTGGACTCGGGCAATTTGTAACAGGTAGAGCAAACAGGGGCAGCCACAAAAGATAGCCTGAATAGTGGTCGCAGTGGCAAAGTTTCCCCTAACGAGAAAAAAAGGAAAAAAAACCATTCAAAATATTTCACTTTGTAGATACGAAATGGGTAGCATCTTATTTGCAGATTTTTAAGTGATAAATTATTTATTTCATCTCTAGATATAATAAAAATAAACAATGAAACATGTCAGAACTGGAAAATCGAAACAATTCAACCATTAAAAAATTGCAATATTGAAACATTGAATTGCAGAACCTCTGCATCAAAGCGGGAATACACTTTGGTTTACTCCAGTGTCCACGAGGTAGAACAGTTATGTAATGTGAAAATGGAGCATAACTTTTCAGAAGTCACCCGTATACAGTTCCATCATACACGTAATTCTGTACTGCTAACGTTCGATGGTTTAGCCGAAGAAACAGCGATCGAGTGCATCTAATAAGTGTCGTGTCGAAATACGGTGAGGTCGAGTCCGGCACGTGTATTGCTAGTCGAAACATCTTCTCAGATTTTTCCAACGTTGTTCGTGTCGTAAAAATGTGACTGACTCGACCTATTCCTCTTTTTCTGAGACCTACGACAGTCTAGACCCCAATTAGTCTCTACTGTTGAACCAATTTCGAACCTGATCATCATTGGCTCAAATTGACATCCACAGGCATTTGGCTTGGTACCAAAGAGCAGCCTAAAAGTGTTGTCAGAAATCGTAATTTGGTTTATAACTGCACCGATTTTTGTGAGGTTTGAAAAAATTTCGCTGTCTTTGCATAACGTTCATCTGTAGTCACGGCTAGTTTATCATTTCTAGTTCAATAGGATATAAACGATGTCTTCAATGTTATTACGTGACTATTAAGCTTTTTATTTGGATCACATAGATCAGTTGATGGGAATAAGTTTTCCTTTCCAAAAAAACATCCAAAACCGCATTAAAATAGTTTTGACTCTTGTACAAAACCATATGTAAACTAATTTCAGTACTTTTTCCTTTTTTATTTCGACTATATGTAGTCAGTATTCATGTTAATGCTCATGAAATTGATCTCCATGGATAAAAATTTTAAACTAAACAAACTAAGTGCAGGCTAAAATAGTGCTATTTTCAACAGAAGTCAACAAAAATAAGAAGAGGTTTTTTTGCTTTGACCAGACTAGGACAGAAACCACCCGGTGGTTACTGTCCTAGTCTGAGAGTAAAACATCAAATAGGGATCGATATTAGTTCTCAGACCACATTATTTACATAATATGGCCAGATTCCCACGTGCCAGTTTAGATATGCGACGCCGCTCTGCGGAAAACCCTACACAGAATCCGCTATAAAAAATCCATCTGTTGTAAGCAAATCCTACATATAGTTTTTAACATCGTACGCTGAATTGCGAACGTGTTTTGTTTTCAAACATTCTCTGTGGACAAATATTGAAATATTGAAACCTGAAATGTTTGGTATATATAGCTTCTAGTTGCGTTTTTTTTTGTAAAAAAAAATAAATTGTTTAGCAATTTTTCACTGTTTGAATGCAATTTGTCCGAAAATTGCAGTTTTTTTAGCTCAAAATAAACTTCCTTAAATTCCAAGATTTTTCCAAGAATCGACGACCCGAATTGAAAAATCGAAATATTGGAAATTTAAAAACATTGTCGCATTAGAAAATGAGTATTAGAAATTTGGAACACTTCAAAACATGAACATTGCAAAATTGGACCACTAGAACTAGAAGTTTGGAAAATAGAAACTTTGAAAAATTGGAACCTGGGAGAATTGAAGCATTGGACTATTGTCAAATTGGAATATGACGAATTTCGCGCTAAATCGTATTCAGAGTTGGCAGCACCCTCTTATATTTTAATGAAACTTTCTGTACATGAGAACTTTGTTACAAAAAGCCACTTTGCATAATTTGTTATTCCAAAAATGATCGACCATTTTTTCAAATAGCTATAGTTTAAAAATGACAAATCCTACAAAAAGTGTTGTAGGAGTGATTTTCACAAAATTAGTCAAATGTTTGGAAACAAATTTTGAAAAAATTCTTCATCGACTCCTACACTGAAAAAAATCGATTTTGAAAACTAAAAGTCGATTTACAAAAAAAACATCTTTGATTTGATTTTGTGCCAAAATAGGTAATTATGTTCCTTACCTGTAGTCAAAAGTTCAAGTTGGGCACTTTCAAGGAAAAAAAGCTATTAGAAAAAAAAAATATTTTCAGTGTATTTTTTTTTTAGGGTCCATTGGCCAGAGACCGGAATCCAGAATTCCGAGGAAAAAACCGAGACTCCAGATTTCATAACTCAGAGTCCCGAGGAGAGAGACCAGAATCCAGAGCCACGAGTCCTTAACCCAAAATACTGAGGCGAGTCAAGAGTCCAGAATCCACAGTTCAGTGTCGAGAATGCAGAGTCCAAAGTGCATAGCTCAGCGATCAGAGCCTAGAGTTCCAAAGACAAAGCTCCAGAATCCAGAGTGCAGAGTTCAGAGTCCAGAGCGCAGAGCTTAGAGCCCAGAGATCAGCGTTCAGATGCCAGATCCCAGAGTCCAAAACCTAGTTTCCAGAGCCTAGAGACCAGAAATCAGAGTCTAGAGTTATTAGCCCAAAATCCTGAGCCTAGAGTCCTCAGCACATAATCCAGAGCCCAAAGTTCAGAGCCCCTAACCCAAAATAGTGAGACCAGAGTTTAGAGTCCAGATTCCAAAGCTCAGAGTCCAGAATCCCGAGTTCAAATTCGATAATCCAGAGTTTAGATTCCATAGCTCAGCAACCAGAACCCAGAGTCCCGAGGAGAGAACCCAGAGTCCGGAGACCAGAATCTAGAGTCCCGAGTGTAGAGTCCAGAGTTTAGAGTCCAGAGTCCAAAATTCACAATCAAGGCCCAAAGTCCATAGCTCAGAGATCACAGTCTACAGTCCAGAGCCCATAGCACAGAATCTCGAGACGAGAGCTCAGAATACAGAGTTAAGAATGTAGAGTCCTGAGTTCAGAGTGCAGAGTCGAGAATCCTGAGTCCAGAGTCCTCAACCCAAATTACTGTGGCCAGAGTCCAAAGCTCTGGGACCCGAATCCAGAACCCGAAATACTTAACCCAAAATATTGAGGCAAGAGTTCAGACTCCAGAGAACAGAGCCCAGAGGCCAGAAACAAGAGTCCATAACACATAATCTCGAGGCGAGAGTCCAGAGTCCAGTACCAAGCGTGAAGAGTGCAGCATCCAGAGTTCAAAGTCCAAAATCTAGAGCTCAGAGTCCAGAGACGAGAATCCTGAGACCAGACATCATTGTCCTCAATCCAAAATACTGAGCCCAGTGACCCGAGTTCAGAGCCCAAAGTCCAGAGCCCAGAATCCAGAGTCCAGAGGAGAGAGCGCACAGTCCAGATTCCAGAGACCCGAGTGCAGAGCCTAACGTTCAGATTCCAGAGATACCGGAACCCATAGTTCAGAATTGTGTTGCTGAACAAATACCTAGTTAAACGTGATGTCCCGCAAGAAAAGAAGTTCTGTTTTAGCTAATTAGAAACAGTGAAATAAATGAGTATCAATTTATTTTATCAATTGTCTAGTTTTCCGTATAAATGTTGACCAAATCCGAATAATGCAAGTTTAAACGACTCGACAAATGGACCGCCGCTTTCAACAGCACCATCTAGTTTGAGTGTGATCCAGTAGACAGACAGCTGGACACACAAAAAATAAACAACAATCTCTCTGATCGACAACTTGACAACCGATTCCATTTATTATATTCACTCAGCAATGGATTTTTAAAACCGTAAAAAACACATTCCAATCGGCTACCGACGGAGACGCACCGCGTGACGCACAGTACCTACGCGCAGTGTTTAGAAACCGTGTGACCCACCACCAAACTTGCAAATATCTTTCAAGTCCTATTTTTGGCTCACGGAAAAAAAAACGAAATTCGGCTACAACCCTGGACACGTTTTTGCTCAAAAGTCACAACACTCGCACCCGCGTTCAATTTCTACACCACCAACCCGTCCCAAGAGGGACGCTCCTCGAAGGCCAACGCTTCGTGAATTCAGCAACAATTCTGAACAATTTTATTGAACCAACTTAAATTAGATTATCACGGGAAGCTAGCTCGTTAGGGATGAACCGAACCGTAATCCAAACTTTGCGACCTTTGACCGGACTGGACTCGTTTTAAGTGCGAGTAGAAAAGATGTATTTGTGACGCGCGCGCGAATGACCTACGAAACTAGAACTGCACTGCGACGGGTCACACCGCCGGAACGGGACTGTCTGACTGGCTGATGACCAACCTCGTCGTGGCGGGATGCGTACCCTACCCTCTCGAACGGTCCGAAACGAGTGTGCAAGTGTGAATAGGATGCCGAACTTGGTGGGACACGCAGAGAAAAGCGCTCCCTAAATTGTGTGTATGGTTTGAACAAGAAAACTTTCCATCGTGTTGACAGATTTAGAAAGCAAACTGAAGAGGAATCAATGACGCCATCATTATGCGTTAGTAATTCCGAAACGAAGTGAAAACTCACTTGCATCGAACGGAAATGCTGAGTACCCGGAGTGATGAATGGAGTGTACAATTTCCTGCCATAAATTTCTAGTTACGACCTTTACATTTTAATACTTCAGTGACACACCCTGTTCTTGCCAGCAGCTACTGCGATCAGGCAGAAGACAGTAATAGGAGGGAAACATGCAGAGATGCCAGGTACTTTTTTCAAATGTCTGCAATAATAATTTTAAAAGTCTGGGAAGAACAAAAAATGTGAGGCAAGCTAGTGTAACCAAAAGCCTTTATATTCAAAAATCTGCAAATATCTGCAACCAAACTAAAAAATCTGCAACCAAACGGAAAAATCTGCAAATATCTGCGTCATCGAAAAAATCTGCAGCTTAAATCAAAAGTCTGCGAATTTGCAGACTTGTCTGCAAATCTGGCATCTCTGGAAACATGAAAGCCGAACATTTCCCGAGTGTCACACATGGGCCTGTAGGAATGGAATGGAAGAAGGGTCGACGTGACGAAGGATTCTGCGCCGTTGGAATACCAACGAACATAACCTATATTACGTTTTGTTTCGGAGTGCCCCGTTGCACCGGGTGGGTGGCTAGCGTTGATTCTGTTTTGAGCTATGTGAGATGGATGGCACGGTAAACTGTCTCGATGCTCTAGACGAAGGTGGAATGAGTGGGTGTTCCGTCGCACCTTATTGTTACGAAAAAGGGGAAAAAGCAATTCAAGGACACACCGACGTGTCTGTGTCTGTGTACGGGGGGAGCTTGTTGTCCTTTTCCAAACAAAACGGAATCGTTGAAGCGACAGCCGATGTCGATCAGCTGTTGGAAGTTGTGGGTGGATGTGCTGTATTTCATTTAGTTGTCGCAAGGGAAATTTTGTTTGAAAAAAATAATCAAATTTTTTAACAGATTTTCCAAAATTTTAAAGCTAAAAATTGTTTATTAAATATTTACAACGATTTTTTCCTGAGAGTTTTCCTAGCTGTAGAGCTAGGGTCTCGAAAGGGCTCCCGGTCACAATCACTCACTATAATTGCAGATGAGACGGCAAATGTCTCCCACTAAAACACTGCTTAAGGGTAATTGCAGCAGGCCGTGATTCCGAATGTGATATTCATTGTACGGTTCAGATATGTGCGGGCGTAGAGACTTCACGATCACGTGTATCATCGCGAGGGGCTCGAGCGTTTGTGCGTTAATGTGTTCGACCGCGTATCTCATCATTGATTATTTTGGTATTTTACCAGTTGTTCAAACTTTCTTAATTATGTAAAACTCCGGCAATTTCGCTGCATGTCTTTCGCTACACAATGCACATTATTGACCTCGTACCATTTCAACATGATCCGAGCTTAGTGACATGCTGCTAGATCAGACAAAGAGTTTAGATTAATCCTTGTAATTCCTTAGAAATAAAAAGAAACACTTCAGGAGATAATATTGCTCTCATATTTTACCGTTTGTTGTTCTAGGGAGCCCTCATTTCGGCCGCACCCGCAAATTACCTGCCAGATCAGAAGTTCGTTGTAGTAAATATTGATATTTCTTTTTGTGAACATTATCAGAAAATGCTGTTTTAACGTGTGTTTCGTCTTTCAGGCAATGAGGGTTATCGGTTTTTGTATTCAATGTTTCCAATCATAACTACGAGATTTTTTATTTCGAAACTTTGGTTTTTGTCGACATGGAATCCGGAACGGTTCATACTATTTGGACAAAACAGATTGATACATTTTAACGTTTGTTGCGACATTTCGAACGCTTCCGCTTAGTCGGTGCATGAGTTCGGCCATCTTGGAGGTTGGAAATCTAAGAATCATGTATTTAAACAATTGATATGTTAGAATTTTTCGATTGGGAGAATACAGAAATTGACAAATCAAGGAATAATAAATCATAACCGTAAATTCAGGAAACAAACATATAATGATTTAAAAATAATTTAAAAATCAATAGTTTTTAATTGTAGTTATTAAATAATTCAGCTATCCAAATTGCAACGTTTAAGGAACACGAATCAGAAATAAAAGATGCCTTTATCCAACACTTAATGTGGTCAGTGGTTTAGAAATTAAGAACTACATGGACCATAATTCCGCCTTCAGGAATTTCAGATACCTACATTTTGTTTGAGTGTGGTTCAACTAAAGTTGTAAAGCAGGATTCTCGGAATGGCTCCCTATCAGAATCACTCACCACTGTTGCAGACTAGACAGGAAATGTCGTCCACTAAAACACCACTTAGGGACAATTGCAATGTGGAGAGGTGGATTTTTTTTGGTCGCGTGGAAACGGGCGTATATATGTTCTCGCTTGGGACCGCGTTTATATACAGTGAAGACACGATTTTATTAACCGATTGGTGAATTTTACAAATTTCCAAGGGGGTCTTACAGTACAAAATAAAGTTAAAATATTTATTTGTGCATAAGATAAGATAAGATAAGCAAGATGCTCAAAATAGCATTTACTCGAATTTGACGTAGTTCGTCTGCTAGGGCCGTCATACGGATTTTCACATGAGGCTGACAAAATCGGGTCAAAAAGCTGACACAATCAGAGGTAGACAAAATAGGGGGTATACAAATTCGAGGGGCTGATAAAATTGTACCTTCACTGTACACTCAAGTTTTTTTTTCACGCGGTATTTTTTACGCTTTTTTTACGCGGATTTTGAAATTTGCGCGGCTTTCATTTACACGCTTTTTTTTTTGAGTTTACGATGTATCCATTAACGAGGTTCCCATTAACGCAGATTCTTAAATTTACGCGGTCTGCATTAACGCGGATTTTGAATTTCACGCGGTTTTCATTTACGCGGATTTTGAAATTCACGCGATTTTCATTTACGCGGATTTTCAAATTTACGCGGTTTTCATTTACGCGGCCTGTATCCCCCGCGTAAAAAATCTGAGTGTATTTTACTATGTACTAAGACTAAGTAGTACTAAGACATTAACTTAATCGCAGGAGCTTTTCTATGTTTGCGAGATCACGGGTGTAGGTTGTGTGCATGATCACAATTGCATGTTCTCGTTTGTGACCAGGCGTTGTAGTATCGCGCAGGACTCGAGCGTTTGTATGTTACCAGGTTTGATTATGTGGACGTATTTGTATCGCGTGTATAAATTCGTTTGTATAACCGTGTAACCGCTTGCATATTCATGTGGACTTTTGAATGTTTGCGTGATCCATTTTGAATATTTGGTTCAGATCTAGAAGGCATTGAGTGACCCCATATCACTGGATCATCCGGCCATGGTGCTTTAGGACTTCTTGTGTATATGTGTGTTTTTTCCTGAGAAGAAGTCTGAAGTCAGTGATCAGATTTGTATTGTCGCCTAAGATACAAGCGTCGTGTGTATCTTCGCGTGTTTGAATTCGCTTATATAACAATGTAGCCGTTTGCATATTCGCGTGGGCTTCAGAATGTCCGTGCGGGTCATCAGTTTGATATTTAATTTTGAACGTACGGTTCAGATGAAGGGAAAAAGTTAGCTTCCACATCGCACTGAAATCTCCAATTATCACGCCCTGAGTCTTGTTGTGTTGCGTATACAAATTCTCGGGTATGTATTTTGCATTTGTTGAATTGTTAGTATTGAGCCTTTAGAATAGTCTCACGCAATCTCGATGGCCACGTTGATTTGATTCCTCGTTCGTGTTTGCTGGCACATCCGCTGATTTTAGTCTATCTGGACCTTTAATAGTGTTCTCAACGAAACTGCATTTTTCAAATTAGTGATACAATAACTCAAAAAATAATCAACGGATTGAGTTGATTTTTTATGAGCTAGTCGATTAAACACGAAAAAGCGAATAATTTTTTTTTCTCTGTTATTTTAAAGAAAAATTAGCGAATTTTACTGAAAAATATGAGATTTTCGGATTTTTATGATGCCATTTCCCTGAATTCAAATGTGTTTGACAATTTCATCAAGAGTTATGTCCGCCGTGGAAATCTTTGAGGTGGAAATGGTTGGACGTTTCCATTTGGAACGCTCGTTTCATACATAATGAACACAGGTTCATTGTTGCCTTGTCATCAAAATCGCAAAACAAAATTATTTTTATCACGTTTCTAGGATTGCAAAGTTGTGGGAGCAGGTAAGCGTGAATAAACGTGCTTGAAGCCGGGTTTTGTATTATCGCGAAGGAAGTGAGCAACTCTATGTCGAATACTATAATATATTAGAGAAAGGCATTACAAATTGCGACAATCAGGCACAGAACAGCGTTTAGCATAAAGCGCATGACAAAAATCATTAGTATTCCGAACATCACACAAATACTGACTCCTGGCTGAACTTCGGTGGATGTAGAAAAAATAAATGGAGACTGACTCATAAACTAGTAATAATTGTTGACAATTGATACACTAAGTTTCGTCTAACTAATACATGTAATATTTCTTGAGGATGTTTGCAATACCGTCACTCCATTCAGGCTACGGGAGGAAATTTCGCAATTAAAACAGATTCCACGAAAATATTCTACATCCTTTTGAATACAAAAAGCAATTTTTGGAAATGTACAGAGGCGGATCTTAAAGATTCTTCATAGCCCACACTACAAGGCAGGAGTTTTCGGAACGAGTTTGACGAGTAGATGCTGAACATCGATGTGTGACGCCATTAAAAAAAGACGTCAAGTTTTGCGGATTTCTTGAAAAGCAAATCAATATGGCCATTTTAAGAACGTGTTTGAGAGAACGATGTTGGACTCCATTTCAAAAATCTAATCACTAGAAGACTCAAAGTAACGATGTCTAACGTCGTCGTGCTTTCGTTACGTCGCGTTTTTGTGAATGTATAATCAATAAAACAGTCTTTTGTTACTAAATTTATATTTCCTTCTTTATAACATGAGCTGTTACGCGTAGGGCATCGAACTGATTGCACAGTCTTAAATTGACTCATCACACATAATAAATGAAGCGTATTGAACGTAAGGGGAAAATAAAAAGTAAATAATAAACCATAATTTTCGTGTTCGGTTAGTCAATAAGAGAATCGAATTTAGATACGAGAAGAAACCAAAAGATGTTTCTATATAAATTAGAGTGATTTAACAGGATGATGCATATTACATAGAAACACATATGAAATAGAAGTGTGGTAAGCTGTTTACGAAAAATAACGCAAAGGAAAAAACACGACTAGAACGATAAAAAGTAGAAAATAAGAAAAACAATATAAAACTTCCAAAAGACAGCAATACTTCAAAATGAAATCACAACTGAATATGAATAGTGCAAAAAATACAAGCAATGAAGCAAAAATTGAAAATTCATTCAAATGCGAAAATATGAAATGAAAAAAAAAGACCTAAGTAACCAATAGGGTAAGGTGGGGCAAATTCGACCTAGTAAATGGTTGTGGCTGTAATATGCTCATTTTACATTGGATCAAGTCCTTTTATATGCCAAATTAAAGATTAGACTTCTGGGCAACTTTCTTTATATAGCTTCTTATTCGTATCTTGGGAAAATTTTGAGATACAAGCGTTTTACGAAATCGTTCATTCTTGCTATTTTCAAAAATGGTGGGGTAAACCCGACCGCCTATGTTTTTGTTTGATTTAGTACAGATAAGGGTCGGATTTACCCAACGGTCGGATTTGCACCACCTTACCCTAAGCATTATAACGTAGCCCTATATCGACTTAAGAACGGCATATAGAGCAATCTTATAAAGCTGATAAGCCCTATATTCTGATATAATGCCAGAAAAGGCGAACTATTGTGCTATTACTGTGCGTGAGATTGATAGTCCGTTTTCTGCAATGCCATTATATAAGACCAACCTAAAACTGTCAAATTTGAAAACCTGTTATCGTTACTACTCAAGGCTATTAAAGAGCGTTTATGGACTGTCATGTAATGAACCAAAAGGAAAAATATTAAAATAGTGTTTAGATATGATGGGCTCTCTTCTAATTATATGTGATAAATATTTTAGCCTTTAACCATTAGCCTGTTTCACACAAATTTCCGGTAGGAAGTCTCCAACAAAAGTACTTTGCCTAGTCATTCATGACGAGTGCACTGTGTTTACTGGCTATTCTAATTTGTATATTTTTGAATACAATGATAAATGCCGAATATAATTGACTGCCGAATCTATCGAAAGTGATTTTGTGTTCCTCCCATAGTTTACAAAGTTTTGCAGTGAAGTGCAGTATGTTTAGTGGGAAATCGAAATTGATCGCTCGGTGGGTCGTTTCTCCTGTTGTGTTGTGTGTTGGTAGGCAAAAATATCGTTGGAATAGTGTAATTTGACGTAGTGATTTTATCGTCACATCACAATTATTTTACTATGTATGTGCGCGACTCGAGCGAGCTACCAAAAAAATGTTCCCACTTAGCATCGACAGCGACATCTGAACTTGACTAGTTGATGCAACGATTTCACTGATTCCCAGTTAAACTCATTCCGGAACCGGTTCGGATATCTGAATGGAGTCTGCGGACGAAGATCATCAGGCGATTTAAATAGTTTGACGTTTGACTCAACTCACCTGTGCTAATTGCCCCTAGAAACAAATGCTATTTGCGAATGCGATTTAAAGGCAATTTCAATACTTAGACGACAAATTTTTTGGCGGCTGCAATGGACTTGGTTGTTTTTGCATTTTTCAAACATTATTCATATTATTTATCTTATTCAATTTTTTTTTATTGTTTTATTCATATTATTTGTTTCATTTGTTTTAATCATTTTATTATATTGTTAGTTTTTCCCAGTTCATATATTGTTCAGTTTCTTCATTTTATTAATTCGGTTTAGTCAGTTCTTTTAGTTATTAGATGACAGTTAGTTACCTCGAAACAATTTAGTTTACTCTCTTAATTTCATAACTTTTTTAATATTATCTGATTTTCATTTGAGCTAATTTGATTTGTTTTATTAATTTGATTTATATGGATCATTCTATTCATTTTATGAATAACTTTTTTTTGCTTCATAATTGTTTTGATTTTTGGTTTGTTTTGTTATTGTTTTTTAATTTATTCAGTTTATTATACGTGTTATACGTGCAGGACTCGAGGCTGTGCTTGTCTCACATATAGTTGCTTGCCAGCTTTTCGTGCGTTTGGCAATTTAATGAATAATACAACAGTTATATATATGAGAGGTGTCTCATCCCACTGATGGGTGGATTAAATCGGTTTTATGTATACATGTGTGTATATATGTGTATGTGTTTATGTGTGTATATGTACATATAAATGTTCAAAAAATGGTTGCATTATACACGGGATTGTTTTGTAGTGTACACATATAATCTATTAATGTGAAAAACTGATACTTCTGGATAGAAGTCAGATCTTCCTCCAATTACAGCTCCTTGGAGATCTCCAATGGAACAACTTACACAAGTCCAACAGGCAGTGACACCAGACTAGGAGAAACGGAAGCGCTGAGGAAAATACGGAGTCTATCGGTTCTTTTTTATTATTTCCCCTTTTCTTTCTTAAATAAGCAGGAATTCAAGAAATGTGGATGAGAGTTAAGGGAGACATAAATGGGAGATAGGAATGAAGGTAGAAAACTGAAAAAATGGTAAGTTCTAGTACACATGTGTTATGTTTATTTGTTTATTTGTTGTACCGTCACCAACAGACCCCTTGGCCCCAATGGTGGTTACTTAAACTAATTACATTTCAGAATACGAATAATTTTAGTTTTTATCGAATTCCTTGTCAGGTTGAAGTCAAACGCCGTCGCCACACTGTTAAACACACGCTGGAGTCCGGTAACAGCGCCCTGGCGCCCATAGTTAGTTCTCCTGAATGGGACTCGCAGAAGAGAGTTATTGCGCAGAGCTCGAACGCGAGCTTGAAGATCGAGGCGTCCGAGGATTGTAGGGCAATCCACCCTGGCAGACAGTAAGTCCGAGACGAACAGGGCTCGAGAGCAGTCCCTCCGGATGCTTAGAGTATCGAGCTGTATTAACTGACAACGGTTTTCGTAGCTCGGCAGCTGAAATCTGTTTTGCCAAGGAAGATGTCGGAGTGCAAAGCGTATGAACCGGCGTTGGACGGCCTCGATTCTGTCGACGCCGTTCTGGTAGTAAGGGTTCCAAACAGCAGAACAATATTCCAGTGTTGAGCGAACCAGCGCACAATAGAGAGATTTTAAACAGTATACGTCCTTAAAGTTTTTCGCTATTCGGAAGATGAACCCAAGCTGTCTTGAAGCCTTATCCACAATGGATGATGTATGTGGTTTGAACGTTAGTGCCGAATCCATGATGACTCCGAGATCCTTGACGTTAGAGTGTCTTGGAATACTCGAGTCGAAGAGATGGTAGTTAAACTGAATCGGATGGCGTTTCCGCGTGAACGTAACGATTGAGCATTTGCTCGGGTTTAAAACCATTCTGTTTAGATCACACCACGTACTAAAGCTGTCCAATTCCCTCTGAAGAAGCTCGGCATCGGTTTTATCCCGTATTTGTTGAAAAATTTTCATGTCGTCGGCGAAAGAAAGGCGGGGTCCTTGTAATTTGATGTTGACGTCATTAAAGTAGAGGAGGAATATCACTGGACCGAGATGGCTTCCTTGTGGGATGCCGGATGTAGCGAAGAATGGTGTAGATAGACAGTCCTTAATGCTGATTTGGAGCTGCCTTCCATCGAGGTAGGAACGAAACCAGCGCAGAAGTTGTCCATGAATACCGAGTTTGTCCAGCTTCGCTATTGCGATATCATGATTGATTTTGTCGAAGGCCGCAGATAGATCCATGTAAATAGCATCGGTTTGCAATCCGTCAGCGAATCCATCCATTGCATATGTTGTGAACGAGAGCAGGTTAGTCGTTGTCGATCGTTTAGGCATAAATCCGTGTTGATCGTCTGCAATGTAGTGTTTGCAGTGAAAGAAAAGAGGGTCTAAGACAACCAGCTCGAATAGTTTTGATACTGCACTTAAACACGAGATTCCTCGATAATTGTCAATGTTCGATTTGTTTCCTTTTTTGTGAACTGGAAACATGTGCGCTGCTTTCCAGCAGGAAGGGAATGTTCCAGTATTGAGTGATAGCACAAAGACTCGCCGAAGTGGTTCAAGAAGCCCGCTGATGCACTTTTTGACAAAAATCGAAGGAACGCCATCTGGACCCGGGGAACTAGATGCTTTCAGCTTGGAATTTGCTGCAAGAATGGCAGCATTATCGACACAAATTCGGTTGATGGTTCGTCCTAGAGAAGGAGTTAGATTTGAAGCGGCAGCGACTTGTTGTGGGGAAAGGTTCTCGTCGGAAAAAACGCTTGAAAATTTGTCGGAAAACAATTGGCAAATTTCCTTAGTGTCGGTGCCTAAAACTCCATTTAATGACATACAAGATGGTAACCCGGATTCTTTTCGCTGCTCGTTCACATATTTCCAAAACGACTTGGGCTTGGATTTCAGTTGACGTTCGACGTTTCGCTGATATCTAAAAAAGGCACGTCTGCTTTGCTGTTTGTATTCGTGGTTGAGTTGAAAGTAGTGGTTTCGTAATGCAAGTGTCTTATGCTTCGAGAACTTTTTAAATGCGGCTCGTTTGGCAGTTTTTAATCGTCTAAGCACTGTTGATTGCCAGGGAGGGTGTTGATTTGTGCTGACTGTTCGTTTTGGCACATGACGGTCGATTAGGTAGTTAAGAATATTAGAAAACGTCATCGCTGCTTCGTTCGCGTCATCATTGTTAAGATTTTCGTCCCAATTTATATCCAACAGCGTGCTAACGATGCTGTCGTAGTCAGCGTTTTTAAAATCGTAGACGATAGAGCTTGAGACGTCTTCAAAACTCACTCCTAGGTTACCAGCGAGTACAAGATGTAGTGGGGGATGATGGCGCACATGCTGGACTAAAGGTGTCGGAGCGGCGCAGCAGTACGGAGCGTAGTCCCGGGCACTTACAAAGCAGAGGTCCAATGTACGTCCGTTCTCGTTGATGATATTATTAATTTGCCGAAGAGTTGCGCTACTGTAGTTGTCCAAGATACAACTGGCATTGTTGATAAGCACAGATTTTTCGATATCCAATCGTAGAAATCCGTTACTTGCTGGGCACCAGGTCAAGCCAGGTAAGTTAAAGTCGCCCAGTATAACAATATCATCAGATGGGGCAGCGATCGAGGTGATGAAAGAAACGGAGGAAAGATGTACATCGATCAGGCTGTAATCACGAATTCGGTCAGGTGGAAAATACACGACACACAGGAAGAGATTGCGATCGGCAAGTTTCACTGATATCCACACTTGCTCGGAGCTCTCCCACCGCTCATCGTTGATCACTCGGGCTTTTATACCATGGCGAACGGCGATGAGTACACCACCACCTGATGTCTTGCGGCTGTTGAGGGCATTGCGATCACAGCGGAAGACATCAAATGTTGAACCAAACACCTGGTGAGACAGAGTACGGTTGTTGAGCCACGTCTCGGTTAAGGCGATGACGTCATAACAGCGGCCCGTGGTCGCGAGCAAATAGCTGTCCGTTGATGAATTTAAGCCACCAACATTCTGGTAGTAAATCTCGATGTTATTGGATGACGGATCAGGTTCTGCAGAGGGCGAATCAACTGCATCGCGCTCCAGAATGCAGCGATCATCATCGGCGACAGAAATAGTTGACATCTCGTCACAAGATGTTAGAGCAAAAGGCAAATTACTAGAAGCGAAGAATACATCAGCGCTTGAAGTGTTCGGATCAGATGTATACTTGCCATTTGTGGCGGGTTGGAAGACCCTTTCACCCATCCCACACACAGGACCGGGACGACTGATGATCGCTGGCTGCAATTGCTCGACTGTGGCGGGGGGCTCGAGGGCTTCCATAGTGCCAACTGCGGTGCGTCCCAGTATGCGTTGAACCCCGATGGAGCGATGCGGAGAGCAGGAACGGGACGGTAGTAGCTTACGGCGAGTGTTGGACGATGAACTAGAAGCGTGAATCGGTTTAACCGTTGTATCGTTACAATTTGTATAATACTTGCCGAGAAAGGCGGCTTGGAAGACCCCTTCTCCACCCACACATACAGGACCGGGACGACTGCTGAACGCTGGCTGCAAGGGCTCGACTGTAGCGGGGGGATCGAGGGCTTCCATTGTACCAACTGCATTGCGTCCCAGTATGCGATCAGCGTCGACACTCCTTCACAATGGCGGTGTAGCTTGGTATAGTGGCATTGCCAATCGTTGCGGAGTCCTCTGTAGGGTTGATGGGCCGGGTTGACTTAGCGGAATACATGCGACTTCCGAAGGCGTAGGAAAATCAGTCGGTGGGCACCAAATGTTCTGGGTACGGCTATCCTCAAATTCCCTGAACAATATGCCTTGCGGCCATGTGTCAGGGTTAAGAGCTGCTTCACGGTACTTTGGGTGAACTCCAACTTTGAAAGATATGAAGTTCAGAGTACTGACGTCTATGCCTTTTTTAACAAGCGGAATGACCTTTATTTCCTCGTTGCAGTTTAGCCCTTCTTTGGACATTTTTTCGACTGTCTCCTTGCTAACGCTGGGATGAAAGCGGGAAAGATACATCCAGAGCAACGGAGTGGGAGGAGGAACCGTGAGAATGTTGCTATTATCGACTAGCTTTCGACCGCCGACAAGAATACTGCTCGGATCAGGACCATCCTCGCGACGACGTTTCTGAGGTGGTCGAGATGTACCGGAATTTGGCCGGACTGGAGTGGCTGTTGAAACCTTTCTGGCGAGGTGCGAAATTTGCTGGTTATTTTTTGATAACTCTGCCTTTAGTTCAGCACAGACGTCATCCGTTTTCCCAGCGATAGCAGCGATAACACATCCAAGCGAGGAAACGGTGTCGCGAAAGCGAGCAAACTTCATCAACTTGACACATTCATTGCACATCCAAAATAAATTTGGATTTTCGGCAAGTTTTTTCAAGAACGGCTTGTTGAGTTGTTTACCGCACTGCATATGTTATATATACAAATTGAACCATTATAATAAATACGCGTCGATTTCCTGCTTAAATGGAATCGAAAGTTTTACTGTAATGTTACAATCCAATTGATACAAACATTACAGTAAGGCGGGGCTAGTTGATGGAACGATGACCTCGGAACATGTCTGGCACTGTACACGAAATGGGTCATCGGAAAGTCAATTGAGCTAACACCTTCCTAAATCCGTGAACCAAGTTATTTGCATGAATGTTTAAATACATGCAAACATCTTTTTTCTGTAAATCACTACCAGCTAGTGGGAGATAGGAAGGTTAACACACACACACACACAATGACAAATGCCGAATATAATTCTCAATAGGAATATTAGCATTATATTAGCTCTATAATAGCATTGAGCAAACGATAATGCTATATTTCGGTTGTGGCTTTATGCTCGTTACAATGCTAATGTAGAGCTTGGTTACCAGAGCCTTAAAGCCGGCTCCGAATATCACAACTGACAAACCACCATAAAATGGAAGTTTTTTCGAGCTTGAATCAGAACCAATTGACTCGGATGGCAACATTCTCCATGTTATTCGGAGAGCTGGTAAAGCTGTATATGTGTTCTATTTCGAGCTGGTAACCGCCTGTCCATACGTCCATATGTGATTTTCTTCGTGTCAAGCCACCGACCATAGTCAACCGATGGGGCGGTGCTAACAACGCAACAACATACTCGCTCGTTGGTCGGAATAGTATGGACAATGACAAAAACCAAAATTGATGTACATATGTCTAACTGAATAGCGAAAAGTTTTATATATTTCGTTTAGGATAACATCAATTGTTCTCATATGTTTTCCGGTATATTGCCTTATAAAATAAACTTAAAAACTCTGCACAAGACTGAAGACTGCATTTAGTGTGCCAAATGGAAGTAAAGTTCGCACAATATCGCATTCTATTTTGGCGTTTATTACCTATCTATAACGTCGAAGATTTTGTTGGCAAGTGCCGAGATATTTCCCAAAAATGTCGTTTTATCTTTCACACCGAAGAAAATGGTTAACATTCAATACGAACCGCGCGCCCTGTCAATGTTTTTTTTTTCGAGAGTTGTCCTACTGGAGCTGTAGAGCTAGGTTCTCGGAAGGGCTCCCCGTCAGAATCACATACTACAATTTGCAGACGAGACAGGCAATGTCGCCCAATAAAACACTGCAATAGGCCAATTGTAGCGGGCCGTGATTCTGAATGTGATATTCATTGTACGGTTCAGGCATGTGCGGGCGTAGGGACTCGGAATCGCGTGTATCATCGCGAAGGGCTCGAACATTTGTACGTTAATGTGCTCGATCGCGTGTGCGTTTGTATGTCGCGTGTGCTAACGTGTAACTTCGCGTGCATAAATTCTATTTCATAACCGTGTGCCCTTCGCATATTCGCGTGTGTTCTAGAATGATCGCGCGCGGACCGTGAATCTGATACTTAATTTTTTGTGCACGGTTCAGATTCCAGAAGGAAGTGGGTTCTTCCATATCATTAGAGTTCCCAATCATGTCGTCGTAGAACGCGTGGTCTAGTGGATATGAGCTTTATTTTTTTTTATTGGTCCAACTGAATGTATGGACCTAAATTGCTAGAATGAAGGTTAAAGATTTCCGGACGTGACCGATTCATGATCGCGCGCGTTTGCGGGTTCGCGTTTGAGACCGCGTTTGTAACTTCGTAAGTACTAAAACGTTCACACAATTGCCGCAGTGTTATCAAGTTTACGCGATCGCGGGCATAGGTGTGCGTAGATGATCGCGAAGGGCTTAAGCGTTCGTATGTTGACGTGTTTGTCGCGTGTGCTCGCGTGTATGTGACTTCGCGTGTATAAATTCGATTTTGAAACCCTGCGGCGATTCATATATTCGCGGACCGTCATTCTGATCTTTAGTTTTCGGTGTACGGATCACATTCTGACAGGGAGAGAGTTACCCCATATCACTAGAGTTTCCGGTCATGTCGCCATGGAACGTTTTGTCTAGTGGATATGGTAGTTATGTTTCAATTTTATTATTTTTTTAATAATTAACAAGGACCTAGATTGTTTGTACCGAGGATAGATACTTCCGGACGATCCCGATTCATGATGGCGCGAGCGCGGGAGTTTGTAGGTTGACACTTGAGATCGTGTTGGTAAGTTTATGAGTGCTGAGATTTTCACCTTATCACCGGGGTGTAATCATGTTTGCGAGTTCGTAGGTTGCTTGGAAAATCGCGAGGGGCTCTAACGTTTGTGCGCTGACGTGATTTTGTAACGTGTGTTCTTGAATGCTCGCGCGACCGTGAGTCTGATATTAAATTTTCAGTGCGCAGTTAGAATTCTGGCAGAGAGTGGGATCGTTTATATCGATAGGGTTCCCGGTCATGTCGCCATGAGACGTGTTGTCTAATAGGTATGGGCGTATTTTCTTAATTGGTCCAGCTGAAGGCATGGACCTAGGCTTCTAGGATCAAGGATAGACTTTCGGACGTGACCGATTCGTAATCGCGTGCACGATGGCATTTTTGTAGGTTCCCGCTGAGACCGCGTTTGAGAATGTGTGAGTGTTAAGACGTTCACTATCACCATCTTTGTTGACCCAGCTGAAGACGGGTGTAGAATGGCAGTATAGGACTCGAAAAGAAGAAATAAAAGACAATATATGAGAGACGTAATAGATTAGATAGGTACAAGATACAGCTGAAATTATGATCATCACATGAGACATACATTAGTACTTCAAACACTACTAATACTTGAATAGCCAATCACCACACATAGCACATCCTTTCTCAATTATCTATTTGTTACTGGTTGATTGTTGGTTATGAGCTGGTGAATAGAGGAAAGGTATAGAACAGACAAAAGGCTCATATCAGCCCTCCCGGCCTCCTCGACACACCACTATCGAGGAGTATTGTAATCAACATCTTGAAGCGGGCTTTTTATATAAATCAAATCCTCAGTAGTCATAATGTTTGGTGGATTATTAACATGAGAACTAATTAACCTCTAGTAGTAGAACTTGGTGCAAATAAAAACTAAAAAGAGCGAAGGTCCTTATATTTAGATAACTCTATTGAATATATTGTGGCTTGATGATGTTTACAATACCGTCAATCCCATCAACCTGCGAGAGGGTCAATACGAACCGCGCGCCCTGTCAATGTTGGTATCAAAATTCTTGTGCTTGACGCCAATCTAAATCTTTTGTGATGACGATGATGTAGTGAACCCACCATCAGGGCAAAATCTACGCCAGTGGCTACAGTTGATTTTAACAACGAAGTCTAAATTTTGCTAGTAAACGCTGTAGGAAGGGCCAAAAAGGGTTGGATCCATAAGCAGAAGTACTTATACGCACTCCACAGGGATAAATAATCTCCTTTCAACAAAAGCATTCAGTCGTTCGAATAGTGACGCCAATCAAAATCTTTCGTGGATATAAAAAGTCACCATTTCGAGATGTACGCACTTGGGGTCAGATGAGTAGCTTAGCGGCTAAAACGATTGCCTTGCACCCAGCTCACCTGGGTTCGGTTCCCAACCTTCGCACATAGAGTTTGTTCGAGATGTTTCTAAATCGAATACAAAGAGACAAATGACTCGCGCTTAAAATTTCTATGATCGAAATAAAAGCAAACGAAGACATGAGAATGGCGTGATCACAGCATTACGTGAAATTAAATAGTTTTTTTTCCGCAAATCTACCATCACCTTGACGGCCTTCAAATTGACGTAATCTATACGAATTCTTCAGCTGCTATCGACAAGGTTAATCACGTTACCGGACCGTAATCGTATCTCAGTAATCGTCATTGAGCTGTCCAGATAGGAGCTTCTTCTGGTGTTCCGCAAGGCAGCCATCTCGGTTCTTTGATTTTTCTCCTGTATTTCAATGGCGTAAACAGAATACACGGTTAACAGAGCGAATTGTGTCAAAGATCTGGGAGTTTGAACAATTGACATTTAGGCAGCATATCAGCCATATTGTCGCAAATGTATCACGCGGTTTAAAGTCCGTGAGGAGAATATCTAAGCACTTTTTCAGATAATAACTGCTTGAAGTCTCTCTACTGCTCACTCGTTTGATCAACACTAAAATATTGCTCAGATGTGTTTTGAAATATAGAGACAAATGATTTAAATAGTTTTTTTTCCGCAAATCGACCGTCACCAGGAAAACAGCTGTCTCCGTGTCCGGCATTAATGGGAAATGTCACTGCCACGATCACAGCCAAGGGTAAAAATATCCTGCCACAATTACCGCCAGGCAGGCACTTGCTTGCACCGGCACAGTCGGTCGCGTGACGAAAGGGCTTAAAATATTTGCTTGCTTCCCGCAATTCCTTTCCCCTTCTCTGCTTCGCTCTAGTTGATACAACGAACCAAGCCAAGGATAACATTATTAGCATAGGTGGGTATGTCACCAGCCAAACAATGTTATCTAAATTTGAATCTTTCTGAAATGATACGATGATTCGCAGATTGCTGTTGCGGTCTATCGTCTGTGTCGGAGTTGTTTTTTTTTTGGTATTTATGGCGCGAAGATGTGATTTGTGGAATGCTAATTTTTCACGCCATGCCCCGAGTAAAATGTGAGCTATTTATCCTATGGTTAATGGAATGAATCGAAATATTTCAATCTATTAATTATGATCTGGAATTTGGCATTCACCGTTTCACGTTCTTTTCGTTTTTTTCTACAGGCGAACGAAATCTGAAGCAATTCCAAAATAGCGTTTTAGCATGTTGATTCTGAAATGTTAAATGCTAACAGTTTTTTACTGATTTGTTTATGTAATTTGCGTTTTTGGATACTTGTTTTACTTCCAATTAATTATCGTGACCTCTTGCTGTGCTATCAACATAAAGTGTTGTGTGTTTAAGTCGCTGTTAGCTGGTGTTTCAATATTTACTGCAGCACTGAGTAGAAGTGATAGTAGCCCACCATTATCATCGTCATTATCAACGTCATTCTGTGGCTTTTTTACCATCATGGTTTGTCACCGCTGCCAGAAGATCGTGAAAGATAAAGAGGCAGTAATATGTAAGGGCTACTGCGGTGTAACCTTCCATGCAGTTTGTGCCAATGTTGATGGTCCTTTGTTGGACCAGATGAAGAATTACAAAAACAACGTATGTTGGATGTGCGACGGTTGTGCTCTTCTTTTCTCTAATGCGCACTTTCGCAAATTGATGACCAGTTTCGACGACAAATTTGCAAATTTGCCTACCGCTATTCAATCCATGCAAACGGAGATAGAAAAATTGCGCTCAGGATTTGAATTACTGACTGCAAAAGTAGACTCCAAATCGAGTGCGCCTTCTCCTTTTGTTACACCGATTTCCTGGCCAAATGTAAATCGCTTCGATATAGGGTGATGTGCCTATTATGGCAGTAGAGCCTATTGTGACCCTATTTCGTACCCCTTGGTTTCGAACCAAGCATATGAGATAATGACAATATCGATTTGGCTAAAACAGGTGTGCAAAAAAAGCTCAAGTTATATTCTTTATTTGTTGTGCACATACGTATTCAGAACTATCCACTAAATCCAACTTTTAATTAAAACAAAATCACCTTATTGAAATATCTGCTAATCCGCCTCACTCGCGTAGTGAACCGAAACAGGACGCAACGGCGCTTAGCAAAATAAACACTTTCGAGCCAGCATTTACCGCCTCATATCTCGTTATTCCGGCACAAATATATTAAATATTGCACTGATACATACCTTTATTTTAGCTGGAGAACCTTTTTACGATTATTTCACTTTAAAAGCACTCGTCAAACACTAGAATAGGCCTAGTGTTATAATAGGATAAAACTAAATACGGGGGTTCCTATTATTGGCATGTTTTGCTGATACACTACCACAATCAAAACCAACTTTTTGCATCCATCATACAGAAAAGAATCACCAGTGCGGCCAAACCAAAACATGAACTTGAAAACATAATGTTATGCAATTTCAGGTATAAGTAATCAATTATTTCAAGTTATTCAACTAATTGTTGATCGCAGATATTTTATTTTCATCTGCACATACAATTTGGATCGGGAGGAAGTAATGTGTGATGTGAACTTTATATTCCAGTTGTTAACTTTCGCATGGTTATTTCCTGCATGCGCAGTTCTGGGCGCTCTTCTACTAACAGCTGATGAGTTTCTTTCGTGTGCGTAATGTTTACGTTTGTTTTGATCGGCTGAAAAAAGCAGAATAATTCGTTTTACAAATCACGCGTTGGCGTCCATGATCTGGATACCTAGTTAGAATCGACGCAAATGAAATATGAGGCATTGCGTTTCAACTAGATTGTTTTTCGATGAGGTGGAA
Organism: Topomyia yanbarensis; assembly: GCF_030247195.1. Lineage (NCBI taxonomy): Eukaryota > Metazoa > Arthropoda > Insecta > Diptera > Culicidae > Topomyia > Topomyia yanbarensis. The sequence goes on from NC_080670.1 coordinate 29,975,919, forward strand.
ATCGGCACACCCATGAGGCGATAATTGGAACGTTCAGGTGGGAATAGATGCACAGAATAGAACATTTATTTTCATTTATGCTGAAAATTGAGACAATTCTGCCAAATAAGCATTATACAGATGTTTAAGAAACAGTACACTGATACTTTATTCTGAAAAAGGTTATAGGTAATATGGCTTCTTTTTAAGTTGTTCAAAAAATAGTGCGACCCTCTCCATAATGGTGCCAAAATAGGCTCATCACCCTACCAATCAACACACCAAAACGTCGCAGAGCAAACGATGGGAATTTATTTAGCTTCCCCGCCGTAACGAATAATGTAGGTACGAAGGCACCAAATGTGATCAAGACTGTGAATCTTAACCGTCGTGCTGATGATCAGTTGTTTTGGATATATCTATCTGCCTTTCATCCGGCTACTACAAAGAACCAGATTGCCTCACTGGTTAGTGAATGCCTCGATCTGTCGAACGTAACACCCAATGTAGTTAAATTAGTACCCAGAGGAAAGGACGTTAGCTCGCTTCAATTTGTGTCATTCAAAGTTGGCATCGATGAAAAATTCAAAGACAAAGCTCTTTCAAATGAATCATGGCCAGAAAATGTTCGATTTCGTGAATTTGAAGATAGCCGCTCAAAAAACGGTGTGCAAATTGTCAGGTTGACATCGGCAGTACCGTTGGAAAGGAAAACCACGTCGCATATGGAGCCGGCGATGGAGCCGTCACATTTGGATGTTTAGAATTGGCAGTCTTATCTTCGCCGGGACGCACTAAAACCCGCACGGTGGAAGCCCCGTCCGACCCCGTAACTGCCGATCCATCAGCTGTCACCATCTTTCAATGCTCCGACACGTTTTCAAATCTGTTTGGTCTTCAAGCATCCAGCGTTATCCCATTAGTATGCAGCATTACTCCGTCAGGTAACATTTGCAGCAGTATATGTCCTGCTGAAGCTACAACTGGTACTGCTCGCCTTTTAAGTAATGCTACCTTCCAGGCGTGTGTGACGTCACCCGATTATCATAACTTCGCCGCTTCATCGAATCCGTTTAGTCTTCAAGCATGCAGCGTTATTCCGTCAGTGTGCCGCGTTACTCCGTCAGCATACAGCGTTACTCCGTCAGCATGCAGCGTTATTCGGTCAGTGTGCAGCGTTGCTCCGTCAGGTAACATTTGCAGCAGTATATGTCCTGCTGAAGCTTCGACTGGTACTGCTCGCCTTTTAAATAGTGATAACTTCCAGACGTGCGTGACGTCATCCGATTATCAAAGCTTTGTCGCTTCATCAGATCTGCTTGGTCAAGCTTGCAGCCTTACACCGTTAGGTGATCATCTTTGGAGTGATGTTGGGGAATTGGAGGAATTGACTCACGACGCAGACTTGAATGGTAAACTGACGATTTATTACCAGAACGTCCGAGGCCTACGCACAAAAATCGACGAAGTTTTCATTGCAATCTCTTCCTCCCATTACGATGTAATTGTTCTCACCGAGACTTGGTTAGATGATAGAATTCATTCTCGTCAGCTTTTTGGTGATTCATATGCTGTCTATAGAAACGATCGCAGTTTTGTGAACAGCCGTAAATCACGCGGAGGGGGCGTACTCATAGCCGTATCTACTGCATTAAATAGTTTCGTTGATCCAACACCTGTTGATGTTTCGCTTGAACAGCTGTTCGTTAAACTGAAGTTACATGATCGTTTTGTCAGCGTAGGTGTAATTTACTTACCACCAGATCGTAAGAGTGATCTAGTCAGTGCAAACAACCATGTGCGATCAATTGATGCTGTTTTTTCTTGCCTTGGAAGTAATGACTGCGCATTATTGTTTGGAGACTACAATCAGTCTGGCCTCATTTGGGACACACATGACAATGTCGCACCAGTAGTCAACGTACTTCGATCTTACATTTCTACCGCTTGCGCTGCGCTATTAGATGGATTCAGCTTCAACTGTCTCACACAACTTAATAGCGTGGAAAACCGTTATGGTCGTATCCTGGACTTTGTCTTATTGAATGAGACTGCACTTGCCGACTATCAGATTCGCGAACCTGCCGAATCAATCTCTGTGATTGATGCAAATCATCCACCAGTTGAAGTTACTATCAGTCTGCCGAAACCTGTTATTTTTGAGGATATCCCGAATGATCTTGGTTTTGACTTTCACCGAGCTGATTTTTTGGGACTTGCATCAGCACTCCTTCATACAGATTGGCATTCACTTGAGGATACGGAAGATATTGACTCCGCCGTTGAATATTTCACTGCCGTGATTAATGCTCTCATGACTGATTATGTTCCTTTGCGTAGGCCAGCTCGTAAACCACCGTGGGGTAATGCACATCTACGATATCTTAAACGGCTCAGATCTAAGGCACTTCGATTGTATTGCCGTACACGCTGTCGTTTCGCCAAATATCATTTTGCGCAAGCGAGTAATAATTATCGATCTTATAACCTTCTCTTGTACAAACGCTACTCCATTCGAACACAAGCAAACCTGCGCAGTAATCCCCGACAGTTTTGGAAATTTGTGAACTCCAAGCGGAAGGAGAACGGCTTACCTACTGATATGTTTTTGAAGGAGCAGACTGCCAATCTGGCTTCGGAGAAGTGTGGCCTATTCGCTACTCACTTTAAAAGCGCATTCAATGAAACAATTTCATCTGCAGATCAAATAGCGCACGCTTGTAGAGACACTCCATTAAATATTTCTCCTTTGAGAAGTTTCACTGTTACAGATCGGCAGGTTATTGCAGCAATCAACAAGCTAAAATATTCAGTCACTCCTGGTCTTGACGGCATACCTTCATGTGTTCTCAAGAAATGCGCGAATGTACTAATTTTACCGCTGACAACTCTATTCAACAGTTCCTTCAGGCAGTGTCGTTATCCTTCCAGCTGGAAAAGATCAATTATGTTTCCTGTATTCAAAAAAGGAGATCGGCGAAATGTTGAAAATTACAGAGGAATTACATCGTTGTGTGCCTGCTCCAAAGTTTTTGAGATCATAGTGAACGATGTGCTCTCTGCATCCTGCCAAAGCTACATTTCCCCTGATCAACACGGATTCATCCCAAAAAGATCAACTTCCACGAATCTCGCTCAATTCGTGTCATTCTGCTTACGTAATATGGACGCTGGTGCTCAGGTTGACACTGTATACACCGACTTGAAATCAGCATTTGACAGAGTTGATCACGCAATACTTTTGGAACGGCTGAAGTTATTAGGAGTGTCTCTTGACCTGATCCGTTGGCTCCATTCATATCTGAGAGATCGACCACTTGTAGTAAAAATTGGATGTGTGTTCTCTGCCCCTTTTACGAACAACTCGGGTGTTCCCCAAGGAAGTAACTTGGGCCCACTCTTATTCACACTCTTTATCAATGATCTAGCCACGGTATTACCTCCGGGTTGTCGTATATTCTTCGCTGATGACGTTAAATTATACATGATTGTCAAGTGCATCAGGGATTGCTTAGCTTTACAACAGCTCTTGGACACTTTCAATGACTGGTGCTCCTTAAACTCGCTTACAATTAGTATCCACAAGTGCAGTGTAATATCGTATCATCGCAAGCACAAGCCAATTTCGTACGACTACTGTATTGGAGATCAACATCTTGAGCGTGTACGACAAGTGTGTGACCTTGGAGTCACCTTGGATTCTGCACTTACTTTCCGACCTCACTTCGACTATATCATTAACAAGGCAAACCGCCAGATGGGATTCATGTTTAAAATTTCGAATGAATTTAACGACCCTCTTTGTCTTCGCTCACTGTACTGCGCATTGGTACGGTCGATATTGGAATCCAACTCCATAATATGGTGTCCGTATCAAGCAACATGGATAGCAAGAATTGAAGCCATTCAAAGAAAATTCGTTCGTTATGCATTAAGACGCCTTCCGTGGCAGGACCCTATTAATCTTCCGCCGTACGAAGACCGCTGTAGATTATTAGGTCTACACACGCTTGAAACGAGAAGGAGAGTAGCCCAAGCTGTTTTCGTCGCTAAGATTCTTCTAGGTGAGTTAGATACGCCGGAATTATTAGGTCAACTCCACATCTATGCACCAGAACGTGTACTCCGTCAACGAAACTTTTTGCTGTTGGAACATAGGAACTCTCTATATGGTGGTCATGACCCGATTCGTTTCATGTCTGCCATATTCAACGATGTGTTTGCGGATTTCGATTTCAACGTGTCATCCACCACTTTCAAGGACCGGCTGCTAAGGAGTCTCTGACTTGACAGTTATTTACCGACGACTTTTTAATCTGTAGTTTTATTTGCTGCTTTTCTTTTATATATGTTTTTTACTTTTTCTTTACTTTTTGTATTAGCCTGTTTTGTTACATTTTTTTTTCTTTTATTTTTATTGTTAAGTTATTATTGTTATTGTTAAGTTATGTATTGAGTATTCAATTGAAAAGATATGGGGTTTTTATGCCAATTTGAGAAGAGTTAATGTTTCACTCAAATTGGCTTTTCCCCATCCCCACATTCATTAAGACCAACCAGGTCAGATGATAAATAAAATAAAATAAAATAACCAGGAAGGTTAGAGCAAGCTCTAAGACTTTTTCTATTTTTTTGCGGCCCAACGTTTCGGTAAATGGGCACAGACATCTCCAGGGTAATTCGCGTCCATTTTTTTAAAATATTTTTGCAGTTCCGACAAAATGCAAATTTAAAACCGACGTGAACCATATCTGTACTTTAGAATTACTATAGATTCCATTATTAGGAGCGAAACATAATGCTACTCAAAGCTAAACTGTTTTTATTCGGCACAACCATCTGCCAAACCCCGATCAGCACATGTCTAAATTAAGCGAACATGAGCGCGAACAGTTCGGTCATCGTTTATGACAGTCAGCCATTTTTTTATTATCTACGAGCGGCGGCATAATCATTCCCCGAGATAGCCGATCTGGATGTGGAGGATTGAGTCACTTCTTTCTCGGATCCGGCTCTGTTTATGGGAGTGAGTGTGTGCGATAGGTTGAAAAAGCATGAAAATGTCATAATTCTACAATTTGTCATCTTAGAAATGTCGTTAGGATGCAGAAGCTCTTCAATTGAGACACTGCCGGACTGACACAGTAGAAGACAATTATCACCAAGGTGAACCAGGCAGTCTGCCAGCCAACCAACCAACCAACCAACCAACCAAGCAAGCAACAACGAGATGGCGTAGAAGATAAATGGTCGTAAAATATCATTTTCATGAGATCACCACCCCTGGCGGGTGTCGGAGTCAGGGTTGGATTTCCCCACATCTCCCAATGTCCCCGCGCGTTTAGCCGTTTCGGGGGCGGCAAGCTTCAAACGAACCCTCGGTTACAATGTTTTGATTTGCTGGTGGCAACCATCCGGCCGGCCACCAGTAGCGTTACTTCAATCAGCATATTTTTGCATGTGCAACTAATTGCTCTCGCCCAGTGGGAAAGTGTTAGACGGTTGAGGTTCGAGACTATCTTACCGGCAGAATTTGTACTATTTGTGCTAGTGAATGAGTTGTTTTTCTAATTGGTTTCCACGGTTACGGAATTTCACTCGGCGTAGCACGGTGGAAACTTCTTCATACTTCAGCGAAGCTGGTGGTCGGTTTTGAACCAAATACACTAACCAGTCGACATGTGGTATGTGCGCGGTAATAAATCTAATCGGACCAACAATTTATCGTTTTTATTAATTTCCAACCGACCCCCTACTCCTCGACGTGTTTGTTCGCACCTCTTTTGCATATTTTTTCTCAACTGCGCTGTGGTTCAACATGTTTCAACTGTTTACATTTCCAGTGCGAGCCGCACTCGAGCCGATTAGCGCAGTGCAAAACTATTTACCCTAAGGCTTTCCCAGTTCTACCCGGTTTTATTGAACGGTTCATAAAGTTGTATAATAAAAAGATGACTATCAGTATAGCCTAGATGTCAACCGATTCGACCTTCGCTGGAGAGCTCCAGGGTTCGATTTAAAGTTGTAAAGAAGAAAAAAAACCTCAAACCAATAATTTCAGAAGCACGGTGGTGCAAGTGGTTTAATTAATAAGTGGCAGCACTCATTTAATCTTGAAACCTATTCTATAAGAATAGGACCCCGTATCTCAGCAACCGGAATTCTGATTTAACAATAAAATTTAATAGTAACTTATGCAACTAATTTGAGCTCAAAAGTTTTTCTTTTGTTGATTGAATAATCATCACTTGTGTAGAGCTGCATACAAGTGTCTAAGATCATAAATGACCGCGACTGTTTAAGGGGATACCCCGATCAGAAACACATAATTGAAATATTTCAAAACTATATCTGGCATTGTCACTTGTCATATTTTTTTGTTATTTTAACTACATACGAGACCTAATTTATAACACAATATGATACATAAAATTGTGTTCTGTAATAATCTTGTTATTTTATTCTGATCGGGACACTACTGTTACAGTAGAATTTAAAAAAAAACTACAAGGGGCAGCCCTATGGGGTTGCGCGAACTGTAGACGTAGGACTATACTACTTAATGTAAAATATTTATTTTCTTAGTACTTATTGTGTGGGAAAAAAAACACCCGGACCGGTGAAGAAAAATCAAATTTTAGACAATATAATCATATCTCATGTGTAGAACAAGCTTTCTAGTTGCTCTCAAACAGATCCTAAAAGTTCAAACACCCATGGATAACCCCAAGTTTGTAGATGTGTTCCGATGTCACAGGATTGTAAAATAGTTAATATTACGTCATGAAAATTCAATTCTTCCGTGACAATTTTTTTTGCCTGCAAAATGACCTGTGTGTATGCAAAGCTCATGATTTGTTGGGATATTAGCATTGATCGGAAAATGCTTTCCAACGCTGCGCATTGCATACATACAGGACATTTTGCAGGTCACCAGAAGCTGTTCATTTTAACACCGCCACATGTTCATTTTACCCACTCGCTATAAACATGTCTCATTTTTGGACATGTTTAGAAATCAAGAATCATGTTTGAAAAAATGTGTTTATGACGAAGTATTTTTACCAGATATGTACAAAACATGTCTAACAAGAAACATAAGGTGATTGTAATATCTCATTCACTTATTAGTTAGAAAATAATGACTTTGCTTAACGTGTTCATTTTACCGCCAGTTCCCCTACCTACCAACACATTGACGCCAAACATTGAACCCAAGCGTACAATGCAAAATGAGTCAACGCTGATGATGATGGGTAGAACGAAAGAGACAACTAGTACCACCACTATTAGAGCATTTCACCAAAATTCTATGCGGCCTTTCCCGATTGAAAGGAACGGCCACGCTTAGCCCATCTGTCATAATATCGTGATTTTGCATAGCGAAGGGCTGAATGATAACACATAATTTTGTTCCAAAAAACAGCCCTGCGTTATGTAACACTTTTTGCAGGTTGATTATACCAGTTGCAAGTGGGGCCAAATTCACCAAGTTCCGTAAAATTCCTTTTAAATTACAGAAAAAAAATTGCTTAAAATTGCTTAGATGAGCTAAACTAATTAATCAAATCCTGTTTTAAAAACTGTCCTTGCGTTTAAACCAAAATGGGAAGCTTATTACTACCACTACATTACTTAATTTCAAGCGCAAATAGCAAATACATGTGCTAGTTAAACCAAAAATTTACTGGCAACATTACAGCGGCATTTAGGAAGCAGTTGAGCGGTCGCCTGTTGGACGACACAGGGCAGCGTCCCTCCACAGCCAGTGTAACGAACTTCCAGCTCAGCTACACTGGTTGTAAAAAACAGAGCAGTGATCTGCTTCGCCAGCCGTTCAACAGGGAACTGAGCGTGTCTGGCCAAGTCCGTTCTTTAAATAGTCGATGATGACGTCATTCATAGAAGCGTTGCGCGCTAGGTATACCAATCCGTCGTACAGGACTTGGGAAGCGCTATCTTCTGTGTGTTAATGCGCGATATTTTGACAAGGTTGTATATTATTTAATTTTTTAATGCTATGATATCAAAAATCTTTGGGTTTATCTATTGGAATCTATTCTTAGAAGCATTTCGGGGCGATTTGCGCAAAAAAATTGAAAATTTATCGTGAGATGGCTGAATTATATGCGTTTAAAATTGGACCACTTTTCGTTACATACCATTTTTGTAGAATTTGCAGAGTGCACCCCCATATCGAAAACAAAGACGTAGTCCTACGTCAAAAGAATTTTTTATCGTGCTAAAATTCGCTTTGAGGTCATAAAAATGGTATGTTAAAATATGTTCAAATTTTCAATTCTGCCGAAACACCTCTCATGTATACATAAGAAGCGTTTCGACAGAATTGAAAATTTGAATCGAAAACTTTACCCGCGGTTTTCTCAATACCACCACAGCTGACCAGAAATGTAACTCAAACAAATGATTTTTTATCGTTCTGAAATTTTCACAGCATATTCAAAATTACTTTTTCAGTGCCGTACGTAGAATTTATTTTAATGCCTAATTATTTTTTTAATAAGCAATTTTTTGTCGATTTTTGTTGGAATTTTTTGGCATCTTTTATTAAAAATGTGCCATTTCACGAAAAATCAAAATATCGCAAAAATACCGTTATCGTTCAAAGGCAACGAACAAACTGAGGTTTTTGGTTTTAGGTTCAGTAAGATAGATTTCCGAACTTGGACCTTTCCAAAAACAAAAACTCACCAGAGGGATTTTTTTTTATTTCGATTACAGAGGTTCTAACCTTAAGGTCATTCGCCTCTTCGGGTTAGAAAAATCTCTTATGAAAAAGTTCTAACCCTATGTGCGGGGTTGGGACTCGAACCCAGGTGCGCTGCGTTCAAGTCAATCGATTTACCAACTACGCTACGCCCACCCTCAGGGAAAATTCTGCACATCCGCCATCTTGTGATGAAAAAAGGTCAAATGTGCTGGATAGCACCTACGGTTGAAGGTAGGGTACGATCACTGTCACCAATGCGATAATCATGTGTTCTTTCTGGGACATCATCATATCGCAGGGATAGCATAAGGGTTTTTTTTGCATTGGGCCGAAGTCCCAAGGGTTGCAGGTTTGAATCCTGCTTCTGGGGATTTTTTTTTTCACATAATTACTTGCGTTTAACTCACCATTTTGATCTGTTTCCGCCGTTGGATACCACTAAAAAGTTTCGCAAACCTTATTTTTTGTACATCACAATTAATACTATAAAAGTTCATTTTACAGGATCTTGATTCATCTCTACATAGCGTCAAATATTTTTTTTTCGAAATATATCGATTTTTTCGTGCTCAACAGTGGTGTAACCCGTTAACAAAATGGTTAAACATTCTCCATACAGAGAAAGAGAACACAGGAATTTCTAATTAGCACAAGTGAAACAACGCCATCAACATGCCACAGTCTGTTTCAACAGCTTTCGGTAGTTCGCAAAGAATTTTTCCTGGTCAGATGTCGAACATACGACGCCTGGCTTATACGGTCAGTGCCTTACCTCCTGTACTGTCAGGATTCAGAGCCCAGCGAGTTCAAAAGATCTAGTCTTGATGGGAATGATAGTCAACGCCATTCACATAAATCAAGAGAGACAGCAGAGCTAAAATTAGGTCGCTACATGCCCCTTTTCTTATCAGGTTGATGTATCGAAACAATACTGATTTATACAAATTTTACTTTCAAAACTCTTTTTCTAACTCTACCTAACCCTTAAATGCGAAACGTATTAATGCTTGGAGACAATATTCATAAACTTTAAAAAAATTGTGCCTTTAAGGGATAAAATTACCATTACAATTTTCGACGTAGAATACATCTAACCTTTCGCAGTAGGGGCATCGTTTCAAACTAGGCGTGGCAGCTTGAGTATGTAGTTTACAACGTTAATTACTTTTGTTTGCTGAACGTAGCGACTTTTTAACACTTTTCGGAAACCGTTACAAATGTTTTTGTAGTTTCGAAGTGAGCACGACTGAGAACAAGAAATCGTTTTTATGATTTTTTCAAAGCTACGTACGATTTAATCACAAATCTGTTTATAGATTTAGTTCATGATTCAGCAAGTTCCATTTTTTTATTTTCCCATTTTAATTATTTTTCTCTTGTCATATTCTTATTAATCTTATAATCTCAGATTGATTAATTTGTTTCAACGTTTCCATGTTTTGCACACTTTTTTGATTTATTTTTCTATTTTCCTATATCCATTTTTCATACTCTCCATAATTCCTCTTTATTTTTTTCTTTGAAGTTGAATTACATATATCTCATTCCCATGTTTCCATATTAATCAAATTTCCGCGCTTGTACATTAATCGGAAGAATTTCCTATTTTTTTCATTTTATCCGAATTTACTAGTTTTTATAGTGTTACTTATTTGTTTCCTTGCAATTTTCCATATGTTCTTTTCAGTCTTCTCAAATGAACATCGTACAAAATGTTCGCTGTGGTTTATTAAACCCACACTTCGTGTACAAACTCAAACACGCAGTTTCGTACCAAATCACGTGCACATGTTCGCCTGTACAACCGAACCCCATGTACGTGCACGGTGTGCGTACACATAGGTTCGTGGCACTTCTCTTTCTCCCTCTCGTCATAACTCGCGTTGACTCTCTTTTGCACCGTGCGAATCGATCTCGTGTACGGACCCGGTGTACGTATACGGATGTTTGAACTAGAATCTGTACATCGTGCGCTTGGGTTTGATGTTCGAGGCGAGCCTGTCAAACTTGTCGATGTTCATGGGAAGTCTGGTTCTTTTTAACTTACTTCAGCAGTTTTCCCATTCGTTTTCTTGACTTGCTTTGTTCCTTGTTCTATTGTTGTTACATTTGTTATGTTAATTTTCTTAATGTTTCGATACTATTTTCTGTACTTTTTTATTTTTCCAGCTACTCTACTTCGAGCTTCTTTCGAATCTGTCCTTTTTTTCTATATTTTTCATCCTGTCAATTTTAAAATATGCTTTCCCATTTTCTCTCTCTTCTGTTATTTGAATTTTTTTAACTTTTCCAATTTGCTGCTTGTGTCATTCCATTGTTTTGTCATCGGCTTAATTTTTTCTACATTTTTGCATTATACTTTTTTCGACTATATTAATATTTTTTTCAGCATTTGCCATTGCTGTATTGTTTTCCTTATTATTCCATTTTTAATGCTTTATCCATTTCAATATTTTACTTTATTTGAACGAGCATTTTTTAAATTTTCTTACAACCCCTTTTTTACTTTTTTAATTTTTTTGAATTCTATTCTATTGACTAGCCCTGCATAATCCGACAGAGTCCGGTTCAAAATTCTGGCGAAAGCTTACTCAGAATTCTAAGAAAATCCTGCTTAAGTACATAATGGTATCCTACCATGGAGATAAAGTTTAGGCTACAATTCCAAACAAAAAAAATCATTGAGGTATCCGGCTCAGTACTTGGACTTTACCGGATTCTGATGGAATCCAGCTGCAACCGATGTTGTCTATGATTCCAATGGAATCTTGTTCAGAACTCTGAAGGCATCAGGCGAAAATTGATGACCGACGCCATTTTTAAATCAAGGATAGCGTCCTCGGGTTACCAAAAACACTTGAAACCACCATCAATATGGATGTCATTTGAAAGGTAATGATCAGTGGAAGGCGAAAATCGATGATAGGTACCATTTTGAAATCCAAGATGGCGGCTTCCGGTTACCATAAAACACTTAAATCCACCATCAATATGTGTGTCATTTGAAAGGTAGTGATCAGTAGAAGGCGAAAATTGATGATCGACGCCATTTTGAAATCCAAGAAGGTGGCTTCCGGTTACCATAAAGCACTTAAAACCACCATCAATATGGGTGTCATTTGATAGGTAGTGATCAGTGGAAGGCGAAAATTGATGATCGACGCCATTTTGAAATCCAAGAAGGTGGCTTCCGGTTACCATAAAACACTTAAATCCACCATCAATATGGGTGTCATTTGAAAGGTAGTGATCAGTAGAGGGCAAAAATTGATGATCGACGCCATTTTGAAATCCAAAAAGACGGCTTCCGGTTACCATAAAGCACTTAAAACCACCATCAATATGGGTGTCATTTGAAAGGTAGTGATCAGTAGAAGGAGAATATTGATGATCGACGTCATTTTGAAATCCAAGATGGCGGCTTCCGGTTACTATAAAACTCTTAAAATCACCATCAATATGGGTGTCATTTGAAAGGTAGTGATCAGTAGAAGGCGAAAATTGATGATCGACGCCATTTTGAAATCCAAGAAGGTGGCTTCCGGTTACCATAAAGCACTTAAAACCACAATCAATATGGGTGTCATTTGATAGGTAGTGATCAGTGCAAGGCGAAAATTGATGATTAACGCTATTTTTAAGTCCAAAATGGCGACTTCCGGTTACCATAAAACACTTAAATCCACCATCAATATGGGTGTCATTTGAAAGGTAGTGATCAGTAGGAGAAAATTTATTATCGACGCCATTTTGAAATCCCAAATAGCGGCTTCCGGTTACTATAAAACTCTTAAAATCACCATCAATATGGGCGTCATTTGAAAGGTAATGATCAGTAGAAAGCGAAAATTGATGATTGATGCCATTTTGAAATCCAAAATGGCGGCTCCGGTTACCATAAAGCACCTAAATTCGCCATGAATATGGGTGTCATTTGAAAGGTAGTGATCAGTAGAGGGCAAAAATTGATGATCGACGCCATTTTGAAATCCAAAATGGCGACTTTCGGTTACCATAAAACACTTAAATCCACCATCAATATGGGTGTCATTTGAAAGGTAATGATTAGTAGAAAGCGAAAATTGATGATTGACGCCATTTTGATTGACAATCAAAGAAAACAAAACGGCGAAATATATTTTTTCTTAAAGAATTTGGCTATTCTTTCCAAACGGAATTCATAACGGCGAAACTAACAGATTCGGACAGAACCAGGGCGATGATAATTATTCTTAAAAAAATTTTGTAAATAGCGGTTACATTTCATAAATGATAAATAATCTACTGTGATCTACACTTGTTCGTTCAAGTCATCTACATTTTTAGGTGAGAATTTAGGCACTTTATTATCATCTCACGGTGACCGTGCGTTGTCATTAAAATGACTCTTAGAATCGCTCTGTCGGGTGACTTCTGTCACCTTGAGTGACTATAGTTGATCGATTTTTTTTCGCTTTTACAACGTCAGGTGACGGTGAGAAAAGGGCTCTTCATCTGAATCCTACCGAAAAATTGAGAAGCATATTATTAAAATGTGGAGGGTTTCAAAAATCGTATACAAAGTGACTGACCTCGGTTGAATGATAAATATTTAATGTGTCACAAAAGCTTACAGTATTCAAATTGTCTTCGATTAGGAAGTAAAGAAAATTTCAGTTCAAAGGGAATCCAAACTCTAAATAAGTACCCCCTCCCGACCCAAACAACATACCTGTCAATCATTGTCAATTTCGGAAGGATCATCTGCAGTTTTGTTTGGTTCACTTTGACTGCGTCAAACAACAATCAACAACTAGCAAAGCGCCATCGATTGAACCCCTTTAGACTAATTATAACGGCTGCAACAATCGCCAAACGCCAACTACCAGTTCATCCATGCATCCAATGAACCGTTTGTATTCGTTCAATTGACAGCCGATTGACCCCTTACCAAATTGTTCGGTCGTGCACGCTCCTCGCATGCGGCGCGCAAGGGGGCGCTTTAGGACAGTTCAAGGCCATCTTCGACCATCTGTTTTTCGGTTTTCGTTACTCAAGACTTGTTTACCTTAATTGGAGCACTTGGCGGATCAAAGGGCAAATCTATATCGGGGATGCCGCATCTTTTAAGAAACAAGTTGAGCCACTTAATCGTGGTTTATGAATCGTTCGAATGGATATCGTTCATGCACCTAGCAAACAACATCTCGTTAGCCGTGGTGCAACGAAATCCTTCGAATATTGTTCAAATGACCGAATGATACTCTACGTAGTAGAGCAGCAGAGTCAGGTGGAGTCGTCAGAGTGCCGAAATGGGTAGCAGAATTTCACACCACTTGAATCACTGCTAAAAATAGATGCAATTACTCCGAGGAGCTCCAGGCGAAGAAAACCAAAACACAGACCATAATCCGCGTCTCGCCACCGCCTCTGGCGTAATTTCTTTTCACAGTTTACGGACGGCTTTTGAGCAGCCCCCTGTTGGTGTGCGGATGGGGATCGATGGTGCTTAAGCCGATTATTGTGTGGTCTTTGGATATTCGAACCACAGGCAAGTAGACAAAATTATTTTTTTAAATTTTATTTTTGAAAGATAGTAAAATAAAAATCTACCATAAAAAAAAGAAATCGAGAGAGAAAATGTGGAGATACCTAGCTGACGTCGACCTTTACAAAATGTTAGCACAACGTCCGTTTGTCTATGATGCATACGATTCTCTCAATGAAATCGGTGCTGCGAAAGTGCGGTGAGCGCTGACAGACGGAATCGGACCTGCGATTCCATCCGCGGCAATTTGATCCGCAGGTGAGCAGTTTATATGTTATTCTAATTTATATTTTATTGCCCGACCGAAGGATACTTTTTATTGCATCCACTATTTGCAGGCGAAAGATTGCAAACGATGCGTTTTTATATTGGATTTACTGGGTTGAACGATAAACCTTGTGAATTCTGCAGTATTTACAGAGGTGGCAATTATCTCGTGACAAATCTGCTACTGTTCAAGTGTAGATGTTTTTCAAGATTCTTGGTTGAGATTCAAATTTTCTTCATTAATTCATTATTGGCGTCGATCGCAGAGCAGTGGAAGAGGAGTGTGTGCCTTTGAAAAGGGAGGCTGTGGAAATCAAATAAACTATGAACTTTGACAAGATAAAGTGGAAATTGGTAGAAAACGGACCGGTCCGAAAGTTTTCGTTCCAAAGGGAATTGGATCGGGTACGATACGAAGTTGATGATGTGTTTATATATTTTAGGACACAGTTCTAAAGCGAACTTGTGATCCATTACACTTTGCCTTTAAAATAAGGAACCTACTGAGACTTCTTTTTAGTCTGCTTGAAAGCTCTGTTACCTGAACGCTCGGTTACAAAATCTGCCATTGGCTTATAACTACTAATTGGTACCCTATTGCCGCCACCGATCCAAGCTTGTCAATACGTAGCGTGCCACAGCCCAGCAGGTCGTGAATTGCAAAATAAAATCGCTTCGCAATCACGTTTCCGAGGGGTGCCCCAATCGGTATTCCGCAAACAGTTCAACCAACCCGTGTTTACCGGGCTAGCGTGCGTGTGGGTGTTGTCGTACAGCTCAGTTTAAATTTACTATTTAGATACAATTGCAGGTTCATCATTGCAAACCGCAAATCCACTCCGACCAAAAACAATGAGATTGCGTGCGGCCCGATCTTACAACCACGATAACGGCGCGGGATGTCGATTGTTGATTAATTTGAAGTGGCAGCCCGTGCCTTGTCTGCGGATCTTGACATGCATCGTGGCGTGCTCTACTGTTTACCCGACCTCCGAGCACCACCACCCCTCTCACGTCGACGACCCCGGTCAAGCGATTACAAACAAAACCGCGCGATCGCACGTGAGCTTTTCAAGTAGACATACGGATACTTCTTGCCTTGTTTTACGAAGTTGCTGCTGTTACTGGAGAAGGTGGCAAAGTCATGTATTGTGTGCTAATGAGGCTGCGCCACAGGCGTGCTAGAAATGGGGACGAGAGGTGTTCCAATGTCCGTCACCTCTTGGCAGGAGGCTGGCTGGCTGACTGGATAAGAGAGGTTATGTTGAAGAGCTGTTTTCTGCGCTTACTAAGATCGACTGGGTACCGAAATTGGGCATTGAGGTTAACTTTACCGTATCCGGTTCGATTCCGAGAACCGACTTGTTGGTCGGGTGATTTGCCTAAAAAAGCGCCAACTTTCACGCCCACACGATCTGTCACCAGTCACCACAGTGAGAACAGAAAGCTGAAGAACAAGCGAAAAATCGAGATCCTTGTCGAGTGATAAAACTTTATATGTTTGCTTGTGCTCCCACCCACTCAACCGTTCGTAAATGGCTTGTTGCATAATTGATCGATCCCTCCGAGTCGGAGTGAGACAAGTTTGGGACTAATTTACATACAACGATCCTCCTCAAATCCCAGTGCGTGTGTTACAATTCGATAAGAGCTGAAACTTTTTTTAATAAGATCAATTAAGATAAGTCTTTGGGTTATTTGTTTTTCGCCTCCTTCGGAACAAAAAAAAAAACAAGTGACAGCCGTTGAAATGTAGTCCTCGATCGACGGTAAATAGCCAACGAGGCGGTGCTAAGCCGGCGTTTGGTGCACTGGCGTGGTCTGCATCATGTTCCCGATTGGGATCAATTAGAGCGTATTAGCAAGGTAAGGTTTTAGTATTACGTGCGAACCAGTGGCGTAGTTAGTTTTTGGAATTAAGACAGTGAGTTGCCAACTACGATGTGCCGTCCATCGCTACTCTCAACTTAATCATTCATACATTCGGATGTTATTTAGGTAAATATATCAGATTTTCTTAGAATCTGATTGTCATTTCTATTTAAAACTTTATAAATTAAATTGTTGCGCACTTTTTGATATTTGCATTGCTTGCAGATGGTGCTGGCTTTGGATTGATTGATCTGTCGTTTTGCTCAAGAAGTTTTGGCTAAATATTTCTGGCGCTACAGGATTACAAAACAGGCACGTGTGGTTCGGGTTTGGATACGTGAACAGCGTGGTCTGAGTTGTGATAGAGACAATTAAAAGATCGGAGAAAAAGATCCTCCATATCTAAGAAATGATCCAATATCTCCATGAAACGTTTACAGTCACTGAAAAAGTACTCGGTTATCGAGTGATGTATTTTATGGTTGTCAACATAAACGGAACTCTTGGTACCAACGCCATGAAACGTTATCTGTAAAAGCTCCGGAACTTCAACAGTACAACTTTTTTCGTATGATATATGTGGATATTAGAGTGGGACATGGTTATATGAAAAAAATAAAATTTGGCTCCGAGTAACTTTTCGGGTCCCATTCAGCTCCCAGAACAACTCTGCAAATTTTTAGCTCGATCGGTGAAACTATATTTTTGCGCCAGCGGTTTAAAGTTTACATGGGATTTCGCATGGAAAAATTGTCTTTTGCAAATTAATTCTTCCATTAGTCGCCCGTTATGCCCTAAAAATAAATGGATGTCTGATTTTTATAGGAAATTTGTCAAGGAAATAAAGACTAGAAGACTGCAAAACGATCTGATGCTTGTGGAAAAAGTTATTAAGCAAAAACCGATTGATGCCCTGAAGATTGATGAAAATTTCACTTTTCATAGCATCACTGCTTCTGACGGTTTTATTATATACAAAATTTTTAACTTTCTCTTATTATGTACAAAAGAAGCCTCAATTTATCCCTCATAACCTTGCGAAGTGGCCAAATAGCATAGATAAACGATTTAGATACGTTAAGAGAGGATTAAAACAAAATTGCGTATAATTGGACAACCAACAGCAGTGGTGCTAGAAAAAATTAATATTTTATCAATCGTCAGATCATCAATCGGTTTCTGCTTAATAACTTTTTTCTCAAGCGTCAAATCGCTTCGTGGTTTTCTAGGCTTTGTTTCCTTGTTAAATTTCCTACAAAAGTCACATAACGATTTATTTTTAGGAAGTAATGGGCGACTCCTGGAGGAATTATTTTGTAAAAGTTAATTTTCCCATGCAAAATCCCATGTAAACTTTAAACAGTGGGCGCAAAAATATAGTTTCACCGATCGAGCTAAGAATTTGCACAGTTGTTCTAGGACCCAAATGGTACCAAAAAAGTTGCTCGGAGCTGGAATCTAATTTTTGTCCCACTCTAGTGGATATGGACGACTTCCGTAAGTCCCATTTTTTCATTGAACAGTCTAACTAAAGGATGGATGCTACAGCACTTAAAGTCCATCTCTACGGTATTACTTGCAAATGTAGGTCATTTTTATGACAATTTATTCGTACGCTCGCGAATCGACAGGAAGAAGACACGCTATTTGATCTGTGCTTTACTGGCAGGTTGTGGAATGGTATTTTACGTGTGACTTAAGAAAAAACGAAGACTAACTGATTTCGCAAGGGGTGATGCTTCAAATCTATACTTCAGTCGGTACAGACAGTAGGGGGGTAATAATAAGACATGCACTCCTATTCATAAAATTAGATTCAAAGTAGCATTGCAGGAATGACAAAACTTGAGTCAGTTTGCGAGCTATTAAATTTACTAATGAAATATTCATAAATCCCGCGCTCACAGTTAACGTACTATGAATCTAAAATGTCATCACTTTAAGTTTAGTAATCACCAGCTGATTGAACATCGTTAGAATGAAGTTGTTAATAATTTAATCGTTACGTCATTCCAGCAAACACAACAACTTAAGATTGCATTAAACCAGGATAATTTTCTGCTATCGATTTTTTTGCTTCGATAACTATGTTCAGTTATTTCAATCTCTGCTGGCACAGTCAGCTTTCATCCACGAAAAACACGCAAAGGAAGCAGTGAAAAATGTACAGTTAAACATCCATATGCACTGTGCTATAGAAATCCAAGTACCGTTATTCTCATTTCGACAGCGTGGACTGTATCAATGATTGTGAGAAGAATCGCTTACGCCATCACTGTACGAATGTTGTAGATTTCCGGTATTGCAAAACTAGACCAACTATAGATAATTTCAGTTAATTTTTGAAAAAAAAAATTGTCCATTTTAATCAATACTCAGATGAGTTTTAATGTCTACTGGAGAAAAGGCTTAAATCAACTTCACTCCAGTGATCTGTTTCAAATAAACAAAACACAAACCAACAAATAAAAAAAGCAAACAAAAACCAACTAAACAATAATGAAACAAATAAATAAGGAAATGAAGAAATAAACAAATAAACAACTAGACAATAAAGAAGTAAGGACAAATAGATAAACATAAAACAAATAAACAGATTATCAAATTAATAAATTAACGAAATAACAAGCACACAACAATACAAAAATACAAATTTTAAATCCTTAATTTAAATTAAAAATTTCCTATCACAAATTTGAAATTTAGAGATTCAAAATTAGAAATTTCGAATTTGAATCAAAAAATTTAAAAATAAAAGATGCTGGATGCAGAATGAAAAATAAAACAAAATGAAAAATAAAAAATTAAAAACGAAAAGTGAACAATGAAAAGTGAAAAATAATAAAATAAAAATGAAAAATGAGAACTGAAAAATAAAAAGTGAGAAGTGAAAAATAAAAAAATTAAGATCAGATATGATGAATAATAAATGCAAAACGAAAAATTAAAATTTTAATTAAAACTTGAAAATGAAAAATAAAAAATTGAAAAATGAGAAATGAAAAATGGTAAATGAAAAACAAAAAACCTGTTTTAATCCACCTAGAGGTGCAATTGTGCCTTTCTCATTTCTCCAAACTATGATATAATAGCTGGTTCGTACAATATAACATTATGGAAATGTCTTTCATTCTTATTACACTTGGTAAGTATATATAAGAGCACCTTTTTGCATTCGTCGCGGTATCGGTTTGAATCGGAGTTTTCTATGTGATCGCACTCCACAACCCGTAACTCCGGGACCGGAAGTCGGGTGGAGATGGAATTTAATATCAGTTTCCGGGAACGCAACACCTTTCATTTGAGACTAAGTTGATCAAATCGGTCTAGCCATTTTCGAGAAACCAATATAATCGTTATTCTGAATTTGGATACTTCAGGATCCGTCGATGGTGGCCAGTGTGACCAAAGAGCCCTTGAATGACTGTTGGGGACCTAGATCTGCAAATTCAACAGTTGTGTACATTTTGGAAATAAATTCACCTTTTTACATTCATCGCAGAATTCGTTAGAATCGGGATTTGCTGCGTGATCGTACGTATCACCCTGTAATTCAGGAACCAGAACTCGGATCCACACAAAATTCAACAGCAGCTGATGGACCTTTCATTTAAAATTAAGTTTGTCAAAATCGGTTCAGAAAATTCCGAGAAACCGATGTGGACAAATCAACAAATTTTGTTTTATAACCATACTCTTCAACTCGTAATCCGGAACAAGATGTCGGTTGAAAATGAAATTCAATAGCAACCTATGGGAATATTATACCTTTCATTTGAATCTTAGCTTGTAAAAATCGGTTCAGCCATCTCCGAGAAACCGATGTGTACATTTTGTTAACAAATCCTCACATACACACACATACATACATACATACATACATACATACATACATACATACATACATACATACATACATACATACATACATATATACATACATACATACATACATACATACATACATACATACATACATACATACATACACACAAATATTTTGCGATCTCGGCGAATTGAGTCGAATATTATATGAGACTCGGCCCTCCGGGCCTCGGTTAGAAAGTCGGTTTTTGAAGCAATTGCATAACCTTTCAATATAAGAAAGGCAAAAGAATAGTATTTAATTACCTTAATCAGCATGAGTTCAATGTTATTTTCATGTGATTATATTTTGAAATGTTGGTGGAATTGGTTTGAAAGTGGAGGGAATGGGGGGTTAGTAGAGTGGGAGTGGAGGATGCGTCAGAAATCCTTCATCTTATTTCGGTATACGGGGTGGATGAAGGAAATGCGGGCGTGAGGGTGGTCCAAGAGGAGGGAAGTGATGAAGGAGGGAGGTGTAAGGGCAAGGCGGAGGGGGTGGGGCGGCGACGCAATACTCAACTGCATATTTTGCCTTCCATTTGAGACTTGGTTTGAGAAAATCGGTTCAGTCATCACCGATGAACCGATGTGACTTTAATTGTGGAATATGCCCGGAATTCCGGACTTCCAGAATCGTCGATAGTGGACAATATATTCAAAGAATGTTTGATTGGCAATCAGTGATCTAGATCTGCGATTAGAAGTAATTTGGTGACCATTTCAATAGTTTTTAGCCTCTGAGGTATTACGATTGTACCGATTTATATGGGAAATTCCAGTGCATCCTTACTAACATCCCTGTAACTCCGGAAGCAAAAGTCAGAACCGAATGAAATTCAGCAGCAGTCAATGACATTACTGTATCTTTCATCTGAAATCAAGTTTGTAAAAATCGGTAGAGAATTCGTTGTGGAATGGGTGTGATATTAGTTTAGGAACTTGTCGGGTTCCCCGGGGCGTCATGAACCGTCATAGGTGGCAAATGTGGTCAAAGCTGCTTTGATTGATCATTAGTGATCCAGACCCGCAAACTAGAGTAATGTTACATAAATTTTAATATGTTTTACATCATTTGAACATCATGGTGGTACCAGTTTATATGGGAATTTGCTGTATGACCGCACTCTTCAACTCGTAACTCCGGAACCGGAAGTCGGATCAACTAAAAATTCAATAGCAGCTTATGGGAGCGTTATACCTTTCAGATGAAACAAAGTTTGCGAAAATCGGTTCAGCCATCTCTGAGAAAATTGTGTGAGTTTAAATGACACACACACACATACACACATACACACACACACACATACATACACACACACAGACATTTGCCGATCTCGACGAACTGAATCGAATGGTGTATGATACTCGGCCCTCCGGGCCTCGGTTAAAAAGTCGATTTTTACAGTGATTGCATAGCCTTTCTTTATGAGAAAGGCAAAAATGAAAATTAAACAGTGAAAAGTGAAGAATAAAAAATAAAAATTAGAAATTTAAAATATAAAATTAAATGTGAAAAATAAAAGATTTAAAATGAGATTGAGAAATGACATATGAAGAATGAGAATTGAAAAATAAAAAATGAAAACAGGCAAATAAAAAGTGAAAAGTGAGAAAAGAAATGGGAGAAATGATAAAAAAATAAACCGTGAAAAGTGAAAAATGAGAAGTGAGAAGTGAACAGTGAAAAGTGAGAAGTGAGAAGTGAGAAGTGAGAAGTGAGAAGTGAGAAGTGAGAAGTGAGAAGTGAGAAGTGAGAAGTGAGAAGTGAGAAGTGAGAAGTGAGAAGTGAGAAGTGAGAAGTGAGAAGTGAGAAGTGAGAAGTGAGAAGTGAGAAGTGAGAAGTGAGAAGTGAGAAGTGAGAAGTGAGAAGTGAGAAGTGAGAAGTGAGAAGTGAGAAGTGAGAAGTGAGAAGTGAGAAGTGAGAAGTGAAAAGTGAAAAGTGAGAAGTGAAAAGTGAAAAGTGAAAAGTGAAAAGTGAAAAGTGAAAAGTGAAAAGTGAAAAGTGAAAAGTGAAAAGTGAAAAGTGAAAAGTGAAAAGTGAAAAGTGAAAAGTGAAAAGTGAAAAGTGAAAAGTGAAAAGTGAAAAGTGAAAAGTGAAAAGTGAAAAGTGAAAAGTGAAAAGTGAAAAGTGAAAAGTGAAAAGTGAAAAGTGAAAAGTGAAAAGTGAAAAGTGAAAAGTGAAAAGTGAAAAGTGAAAAGTGAAAAGTGAAAAGTGAAAAGTGAAAAGTGAAAAGTGAAAAGTGAAAAGTGAAAAGTGAAAAGTGAAAAGTGAAAAGTGAAAAGTGAAAAGTGAAAAGTGAAAAGTGAAAAGTGAAAAGTGAAAAGTGAAAAGTGAAAAGTGAAAAGTGAAAAGTGAAAAGTGAAAAGTGAAAAGTGAAAAGTGAAAAGTGAAAAGTGAAAAGTGAAAAGTGAAAAGTGAAAAGTGAAAAGTGAAAAGTGAAAAGTGAAAAGTGAAAAGTGAAAAGTGAAAAGTGAAAAGTGAAAAGTGAAAAGTGAAAAGTGAAAAGTGAAAAGTGAAAAGTGAAAAGTGAAAAGTGAAAAGTGAAAAGTGAAAAGTGAAAAGTGAAAAGTGAAAAGTGAAAAGTGAAAAGTGAAAAGTGAAAAGTGAAAAGTGAAAAGTGAAAAGTGAAAAGTGAGAAGTGAAAAGTGAAAAGTGAGAAGTGAGAAGTGAAAAGTGAAAATTGAAAAGTGAAAAGTGAAAACTGAAAAATGAATAGTGAAAAGTAAAAAATGAAAAATGAAGGAAAATGAAAAATGAAAGATGAAAAACGAAAATTGAAGGAAAATGAAAAATAAAGAATAAAAACTGAAGATTGAAAATTAAAAAAACGAAGAATGAAAAATACTAAATGATGAAAGAAAAATGAAAAAGTGAAAAAAGAGAAAACTGAAAAATGGGAAAAAACGAGAAATAGAAAATTTAAAATGAGAATGAGAAAATGAAAAAATAAACAATAAAAAATAGAAAATGAAAAAAAACGAAAAATTAAAAATGGTGAGCCGAAAAATTTACAATTAAAAACTGAAAACTGGAAATCGAAAATCGGACATCAAAAGTCTAAGTTCAAAAAGGAAAACTAAGAATCAAAAATCTAATATAAACAATGAACATCTAAAATCGAAAACCTAAACTCAAGAGTCAAAAAATTACTTTGTATATGTTTTCTTTCATTTAATTCGTCGAAAAATTGAAAATCAAAAATCGAAAATTTAAGCTCTAAAATTGAACATCGGAAATCAAACGTCGAACATCACAAATCACGCATCAATAATCATGGATCGAAAATAAAAACTCGAACTCCGAAAACCAAAAATCAAGTATAAAAAATCGGAAATCGAAAATAAAAAATCTAAAATAGAAAATTGAAAATCAGAGGCCAAAAATTAAAAATCAAAAATGAAAATTGATAATCGATTATTGAATATTTAATATTTAAAATGAAAATGAACATTTTCATTTAAATTTATAGCTACTTTAACGATGCGTTCTTAAAAATGAAGAATAAAAAAGGGAAGTTGACAATTGTAAATTGAAAATTTGGGAATCAAAGATAAAAAAAACGAAAATTTATCATCCAAAATCGAAAACAGGCAATCGCATATCAAAAATTGATGATCAAAAATCGAAAACCGGAAATCGAAACTTGAAATTTAACATGGAATATCGAAAGTTAAAAAGTGTGGATCGAAAATGAAGATGAGGACGGCGAATATCGATAAAACAAAAATCGAGAAATTTAAAATCAAAAATTTGAAGTTGAAAATTGAATATTGAACATAAAACGTCGAACAAGTGAAGTAACAGAGAATCGAAAAGAGAAACTTACACACCAAAAATCAAAAACATAAAATCGAAAATCGATTCTCGTAAAATCGATAATTTAAATTCGGCACTCAAAATCTGAATATGGAAAATCAAAAATGAAAACTCGAAAAACAAATATCAAATGTCAAAAATCAAAAAAGGAAAACAAAAAATTTGAAATAAAAAGTAAATAAATAAAAAATCGAATACGAAAAATGAAAAATAGAAGATCAAAACTCGAAAATTAAACATCAAAAATCGAATATAGAAAAACAAGAATTGAAAATCGAAATTAATACTACAGTAGATTTTATCTACCCCCGATTTTATCAGCTTCATATGAAAATTGTTAGTTGGTAGTTTGATGGGATCTAGCAGACGAACCAAGTTGAATTAGAGTAAATCCTTCCTTGGGCATATATTTCTTATCTTAGAGATCCGAAAAATGCAAAAATAAAAATGTTATTTTTTTTTAAATTTTTCACTGTCCGACCCCCTTAAGGGGAACATAAAGTAAATCATCAGAAAAAGGTTGCGAGGCTATATCTAAGGACCAAAGAAGAATATTTTGAGCTTCGGTTTATTATCCCTGTTTTATCAGCCTA
This sequence comes from Topomyia yanbarensis, assembly GCF_030247195.1. Classification (NCBI taxonomy): domain Eukaryota; kingdom Metazoa; phylum Arthropoda; class Insecta; order Diptera; family Culicidae; genus Topomyia; species Topomyia yanbarensis. The sequence continues at coordinate 30,000,572 of NC_080670.1, forward strand.
AAATTCGCCAATGGGCTGATAAAAACGGGTTTACACTGTATTCAGTTCCACCACATACATAATATTGTATTGATACGATTTAACAGTATCAGCGTGTGTGACAATGTTGGGCACCAGCTCTCTATGTATTATGATGATAATAGAATCGAAGTACGATTGCATGATATATTTCACCATAACACATGATATGCGAATTGCGGAATCAGAAAACGCAATGTCAAATGCGGCTATCCTAGGCGTTCGTGACATTTCGAGTGGGCTCTTCCTGTACTCAGGCTTGTTATTTGCTCACACAATGTGCACAAAGAGCGAAATACACCGGGTGTATAAAAGAGCAGCACAAGAACAGATCAACCGCACGAAGAGAAACTTGAAACGAAAAAGAGAAAAAGCTGCGAACCAAGAGATGCAGAATTTCGTACAAAGAGTCACCTTGAAGAGACGCTTTTTTGTGCCTACCCTCACTGGCAAACAGGGAGGAAGGCGAATAAAACTCAGATAAAGTTTAACCGAAAGAACGTTTTTAAAATGTTATTTGGTTGCCTTCCCTGCATCCATGTGCGTGGGAATGTGGGATCAAGATGCACACTAAAGAGCCTCTTTATTGCTACTCTTTTATGTGTTCAGCCATTGAGTAGAATGCACGCATGGGAGCAAAACACATCTGAGTGAAGAGGGTTTATTGTTAAAGAGAAGAGCGGTGGTTCGCATGAAAAGGGCAAATAGCGTTTTTTCTCTTCTCTTTATTTGCTCTGAGAAGTATTCCATTCCTGCCTGTACTCAGACCACGCTGTGTACTTATGACAATCAGTCTTCCACGTGTCAGTACTGTGAACACTAGGTAAAACCCTGCGCTGGAATATCTAAAGAAATTAATACCAAAAATAACATGTTCAATTAATTCATAATCGATTGCCCCAGAAAAAAACCAGCACTCTACAAGACAGCAGCAGTGATCAAAGTATGAATGAAAACGGCAACCAAAGAGCGAACCGAATAATACTCAAAAGTTTTCAGACGAAGATAAAAATGCTCCATCACCGCGGAAAGGAATGTTCGCACGCCCCGGTAAAAAGGGTGCAAACAAGTCGATGGACACATGTTAAATATTCACAACAAATAAATAATAGATATTTATTTGTTGTGAATATTTAAAAGGCAAATGGCTTCGTTAAGCTCGCATATCAAGCCGTATCAATTAAACTAATCAAGAAAACAATTTGCTGAAACCTAACAAAGAACGCTCCGCATAAAACGAAACAAACAAGCATAATTGGTCCGCTTTTAATTCATGCACTTTTCGATTTGGTAATCTATTGGACATTAGCAAAAAAACCAAGAACAATTATTGTCTGCAAAGAATAGTTATTCCACTCCACGAAAGGAATCAACAAAAAAGGACCGCTATTCTGGATCGAAATGTGTTAAACTTGGAGATAACGTGTGTTGAGTAAAACAGAGGAAGTGGATTTTTATTGTTGCAAGATTCGTCCATCTGTTCGTGAAGTGAAATATTGAGAAAAAAAATGTGAAACTACCAGCGTTCAATTTCATAATGAGCATGTGATCCTAAGTACTGCTGAAACTTAATTATAGTAGATAGTTATCTGAATGTGATCTTAACTACTGCTGAAAGCATGTTCTATCCTTTCAGCTTTTATTTTCGATCGCTCAATTGTTACACACTAATTATTAGAACAAACGCAGTGAACTAATTGTTCGGCTTGGAAATTGATTACTTTCAATTGTGTACATATATCATTACCGACTTGCTTCTTTGGTGGCAGTCACAACCCACAGACTATCGCGGGCTGAGATCGGCCATTCGATAACGACCTTTGCCCGTACGGGTGCATACAGTACAGAGTGCAGTCCAGCGCAGTTTCGATTGAGTGAGACCACAGGCGCTGCAATTGCTGTGTACTTGTCGATTGGTTACTGCTGCGATGCTAGAATTTATCGGAACGTGGTTAAATACCGATACGAACGGGAGTTCAACCGAGTTTGACTTATGGACTACTTTGTTTCCACTGTTGGTGGGATTTGGATCACGTGTCAAAATGGAGGTTTTATTAAGAGATCTTTTGTGCTGTCAAACGACTAATAATTGGCCAGTCTACTGAATCGATCTGCTAAACAAATGCTGTTCTGAGAAATAATTACCTTACCTTGCAATCTCTAACTCATGATAATTTCATAGGTCGTAGGACATAGGTGTCGCTCTAATGTTTACAAAATCCATATTAAAATGACGGCTTAGAGCAAACTTCTAAAGCGACTCGAACCAAAAAAAAAAGAAATCATCAGAACTCTCTCACAAGACCATGATGGGCATCTCTATTTTTCTACCATCACTCATTAGCTGCGTTCAAGGTCACTATTTCGATTCACGTCCTACCGAACCACAGAACCATCTATCCCCAAAAGCGGCGTTCTGTTTAAGAAAACACTTGCGTCATTTCTAGCGCAAATATAAAAAATCTCGCATCGCCATTATTGGCGAGTAAACAGACCTGCATTCCTTTCGATCCCGTGATGGGGAGTCGTCGGTTGCGATTTTTTGGAAATCTCAACCGCCTTGAAAAAAACACAACTAATATCCGAAAGCATGAGCGGAGCGGTTCTCTGCTAACGAGGTGCGAACGAACCTTTTCCTGACCAGCTCGTCGATTTTCCCTTCGCTATTTTTTTAGCCGCACGGCACGGATATTGCGCCATCCTTCCTGAATAGATTAATACCGACAACATATCAAAAGCGAAATGCGGCAATCTATAGTGTTATTAAAAGCCATAAAATGCAAATTAAAAAACAATCCACCTTGAGGTTTGTGAGCGACCGAAGGGGGGGGGGGGTGTCCAAGCAGGCCAAGAAAACGTGTCTAAGCTAGTTGTGAGGCTCGTTGGTGGTACCGGACAACCCCGCTAGTTGGAATGTCGACGGATTCGAACCAATTTGGATTTGAGTGGAAAATGTTTGAAGTATTACTGAGGCGATACGGTGATACTTGTAAGTGTAACTACTCGATTAGATGTGTACTGAATAGTTGTTCCCTGGAGTCAACCGTGATTTCAAAACAAGTGATAATCCATTGATAACTAGCTTCTGCTAATTAAATTATCGTTCGTATCTGCTTCTGGCTGAAGTGAAGGGGCTTAAAGAATTAATAACAATCATCGCAATCGACGACATGAGATTGCGTTGTGTGATCGGGACATGGGACATACAAAACAAATTTAAATAGTTTGTGACAGTTTGCAAATATTTCAAAATCACCTGTCAGATGTTTCAATTAGCCGCACAAGCCTGCTTAGGTTGATTTTCAATTAAAAATAATTTGACGACAACTCCTTCGACCGGTCGCCGCCGCCGGGTCTGACAGTTCACCCAGAGCGGCCTTCGAATGCAATAAGTTACATGCGTTGTAATTATCAACGGTGGATAATAATTATGCTATGTAGGTAATCGAATATAAAGTTAGCAAATTGTTTACTATTGATTCCGTCGAGTGCAGCGCATGGTCTCTGACTTAGAACTGGTTGTTCGGGTGCTGACCGTAGCCGACGACCTACAAATCCAATACCAGCAAGCGGAACAATCTCCGGCTGTAGTAGTGCTGACAGCTTGTCAATTCGGCTGTAAGCTTTACATGTACGTAGTAAGTTCTAATAAACGGATCAATATGCTTTTTCAGGTCTTCAAACGGGCAACACTCTGATGCTCTAAAATGATTTCGCTATAATTTTTTAAACTGATTAATTTCCAAATAAATGTTTATCTACTTACAGAACAGTACGAAAAATCAAAGGTCCGTGTATGACTAATTCAAGTTACCTGGAAATATAAAAGAAAAAAAAGGATTAGTCAAATTCAATGTCAATAATCGGGGGAAACGGGTCCGGGACCTCTGATATTATTCACTTCTACAAATCTAAACAGCATAAATCAAAACCGCATGATGATCTCATTTTCTGTTAGCAAAATCTGTGATCGCACGGTGCGGTAAGGATCCGAAGATAAAACCAAACGCGGTGTATTTATTTACCATCTTAATCACACATTCGCCAACGATATCCGAACACCAACCAGTTACCGGACAAATAAATAAACAATAACCACAATATCTGCAAGCAACCAACCGAGTAAAAGCTGGGCTGCGCTGCGAAAAAAAGACAAGCGAACACACCCTCATCCAAGCAACAGGGTTGCCGTTTTCACAGATTAGTCTGCCATATGCGAAAAGTGGACCAAAATATTTTTTCGCTGATTTTTGCCATTTTGTGGTTCCAAGTTTCTAGTTTTTTTTAAATTGCACAATGATTTTCATAGATTTTCTTAAATGATAAAAATTTGTCCTTTTAATGTGACAACACTGCCAAGCAGCATATGTCGCGCGAGTCGTCGCCGAAGGCGAATTGCGAAAGCGACCGCGGTCACCACCGATTCCGAGTTGCGCCGATAGGGTAAATATTTGAAATTTGAGCAAACTGTATAGTTCGCCTGCTATTTTGACGCAATTTGCATTAGAGTCGTTTGAAAATAATGATCCACACTCCCTTCCCCCGATAGCCATCCGTTCTGATGGAGGTGGAATCCATAAATCAAAACCAATGACCACTCCTCATGTTCTCATATCGAGTATTAAAAAAAAGCATAGACGGGGAAAAAAACCAAACACGGTTCGACCTTTCGCGGCCGGCCACCCGCTTGGGCGAAAGGTGGTTGGCGGGGAACCAAATTACTATCATTATGATTAGCCACATGGCTGTGGTCGGAACTGTTGGAAAAAATGCTGAGAAATGGCATGACGACTTGCGATGCGATGCGGGGGTGCGCGCATTAGGATGATTAGGATTTCATCACCGCGCGGGAGCCATCGCAGGCGGCCATGGTTGGAAAATCGACGAAACATGGGTCGGCCGATTTCACGCCAACACACGACGGAGCCGGTGTGTGATGTTCGGAAAATGGTTCGGGGTTATGTCAGCGCTGCGAATGGTAATTATTTGGTGTAATTTAAATTATTTGCCAGGGGAAGGAAGAGCAGAAGGAAACAATGATTTACCTAATTCAATTTCCGACCGGTATGTGTGGTAATAAAATATCATGAGAAAAAAAAATGGTTGACCTGAATCGTGCGAGGCTTTTTCTGACTCTTTCGACACACAATTCATACACGAACCTGATCAAAAGCAGTACGAAAAGTAGCAATCAATCCTTGACTCCCGAATGACGCTAATTCGATGGAGGATGGGAAGCTATTTGAGTTTGGTATTTTGAAAGTACCTATTAAAATTACGATTTGTACCTGATGTTGAGAAAGGTGAAATTTACTTTCTCTAACTAATGATGGACTTTAAATTTGGGTTGGGAATCTCAGGTACTAACTCTTCTGCGTATGTATTGCACAAACTTTGTTCGGAATTACAAAAACACAAGATTAGAAGACCAACCAAGTGGGTTTCACAAATGACCTTGACTTGTGATTCCAAAATGGCAATTTCGAATAAGAACTGCTTCCATCGGTAAATCACAACAGAAGAATTGGGAGAACAACTAGCACAAGTTCATTTAGATGTCGATTCAACAATATTCAACATCGTCGAAAATTAGTATGGCATATTTCTGCTTCAAGTTATGAATGTTCTAAAAATTTCGGGAGTACTGGTTAACCATTAAAGGCGCAAATCTTTTTTTTTAAATTTCTTGAAAATTGTTCCATAGCTTCAATACGTTACTATGATAATTTTGAGACGATTTTCGCAAGGTTCAAAACAACACTGCGCATTTAAGGATTAAGGAACTGTTTCTCGTCGTTGACTAGTTGGGTAAAATCCTGTATCTTTTTAAAGCCTTTATTGGTACCACATGCACAATCATAATTGAAATGCTTATAAGTTTGACTCAGGGAAGCCCCTAAGGACTACCGATCTTCTATTTATTCATCAACGATCTCTGTCACCATGATTGTAGGATTGCGCCACGGTGCTGACCTAGAATTATTTAGATTAGCGTCTAAAGTCGGGACATTTTTTGGCGTGTGCTAGCTTGATATCGTTTTGAAAACTTATTACGGATTTTGGAAATATTCCAGAATGATGGAAATTTTCAAACAGAAAAGCTTAGCTCCTACTGTTATGGCATGAAGTTAATTTATGTTATTAATTTTGTACTGAAGCCGAAATGAATGTGAATTAATGAATTTGGAATTTCAGAAACTGTAGATATTTCGAATTTCGTATTCCGATATACAAGTTCTGAATCCCTAATCCCGAACGGTGAATTGTAAATTCTTAATTTCTGGATGCCGTTTTTTGAATTTCCTTTTTCGAATTTCTAGTTTCGTATTTCGAATTCCGAAATTCAAAATCAGAAATACGATATCCGAATTTCGAATTCTGAATTATGAATTTATAATTTCGAATTACAGATTCCGAATTCAGAATTATGAGTTCCGAATTGCCAATTTTGAATTCCGAATTTCTGGATTTTGAATTTAGAAATCCGACACACAAAATCAGAAACCCGATGTCCAACCGAAACTTGAGTTCTTTATTCAGTTTTCCAAATTCCGAATTGTGAATTATTTATTTCTAAATCTTAAAGTTTAAATTTTGAGTTTCGAATTACGAATTCCGAACATCGAATTTCGAATTCCACACTCAGGACTCTGAATGGCATATTGTTAATTCAAATTTTGGATTTGAATTAGGAATCTAGAATTTTGATTTTCTAATACCGAATTTCGAATATTACATTTCGAATTCGAAAATTCAAAATCCGAAACTGTTGTCCGAATTTCGAATTCTGAATTCCAAATTCTCAGTTCCTAATTTAGAATTTTGAAATTCGATTTTTGAATTTGGAGATCCGAAATTCAAAATTAGAATCCTGAATTGCTTGAAATTCGAATTTTGAATTTCAAATTACGGTTTACGAATTAAGAATTACAAATCCCGGATTCCGAAACTCGAATTCCTTACTCCGTATTCCAAATTACGAGTTGTGAATTATGAATTTCGAAATATGAATTTTGAATTTCGAATATGTATTTTTGAATTTTAAACTTCAAATTTCGAATTACGAACTCAGAATGTAGGATGGAGAATTTTGAAACTAAAATTTAGAACCTTAAATTAGAATTTTGAACTTTCAATTTCAATTTCCGTTACCCGAATTCTAAGTTCCTAATTCACAACTCTGAATTCCGAATTTCTGAATTTCGAATACTAAATTTTGAATTTCGAATTTTGAATTATTAATTACGAATTTTGAACAATTTTCAAGTTCAGTATTCTGAATTTTGAATTGTTACTTTCCAACTTCAAATTTTGGATCTTGAACCAGAAATTTTCGATTTCGAATATTAAATTTCGAATTCCGAAATTCAAAATTGAAAATTTTAAATTTCGAAATCCGAATTCTGAATATCGAATTCCGTAATCCGAATTCAAACTCCGTTTTCCAAAACCTCTGAATCCGCATTTCTGAATTGTGAATTTGGAATTTAAAAATCCGATATCCAAAATTAGAAATCCGACGTCCGAATTTCGAATTTTGAATCCCGAACTAATGAATTCCTTATTTCGTATTCAAAATTATGATTCACGAATTATGGATTTTGAATTCTGAATTTTGAAGTTCGATTTACGAATTTTGAATAACGAATTTCGAATTCTGAGCTACTAAATCCCTACTCTGAGTTCTGCATTCTTAATCACGAATTTAGAATTCCGAATTGTGAATCTGTAAAACTTCGATTTTTTGTGAATTTAGAATATTTGAATTTTGGAATCCGAAATTAAAAATCAGAAATCCCATGTCTGAATTTTGAATCCCGATAACGCCTTACGAACTCCGAACTCCTTATTCTGCATTCCAAGTACCTAAGTGCACATTATGAATCTCGAATTTAATATTTCGAGCTTGAAATTTTTGAGTTACGAATTACGAATTTTGAACAACGAATTTAATTTCGAATTTTTCGAAGTAAGTCCGAACTCCGAGTGACTAACGAGTGTCCGAAATTTAAAAAAAAAACAGAAATCCAATGTCCGAAGCCGACTTTTGAATCCCGAATTTCGAATTTAGATTTTTGAACTATGAACTTCGAATTACGACTTACGAATTAAGAATTTCGAATCCAGAATTCCAAAACCCAAAGTCTTTATTTCGTTCTGCAAATTGCGAAATACGAATTTCGACTTTTGTCAAAAATTTCGAATTGTGAATTTCTGAATTGTTAATTTCGAATCCCGAGTTCCAAATTCAGAATTTCGAATAGTGAATTTCGAGCGTCAAATTTTAGATCATGAATTTCGAATTTGGATATTTGATATTTGAAGTTTATATTTTGCATTTTGAAATTTGAATTTCCAAAATTCCTGAACTTTCGAATATTTTATTTTTAGAAACCATGAGTCCTGAATTCCGAATTTTGAATATAGAGTTTCAAATTTTGGATTTTCAAATTCGAGTTTTGAACCTGAAAATCCCAAATTCGATGTCCAAATTTCGTATACCGAATTTTGAGTTTTGAATTTTGATGCATATTTGATATTTGAATATTTTATTTAGAAATTGGAATTTTTGAACCGTCGAATTTTTAAATTTTCAAATCGCCGGAATTTCGAATTCCCAGACTTTCGAATTTTTAAAATTTCGAACGCATTTCGAAATTCAACATGCAGAATCCGATGTCCGTATTTCAAATATGGGTTTTTGAATTTGCGAATATTTGAATACTCGTATTTCCGTATTTTCAATTTTTTGAACTATTGGGCTTTGAATTTTTCAGTTTTCGAATATTAAATTTTGAATTGTTGTCGAGAATTGTGAGATTCAGAATTTTTTATTTCGAATTTTGAAACGTTAATTTTCAATTTTCGAATTTTTGAATATTCGAATTTTTAAATCTTCGAATTTGGAATTCTGAGTTTCGAATTTTGAATATCCGAATTTTCAAGTTTTATTTAAAATTTAAAATAATCGTATTTTTGAATTTACGAATTTTGAGTTCGACCATGTAGTTTAGACTTTAGATGAGCTTGGAATTCTCAATTTTCGAATCTTCCAGCGTTTTCGAATATTCGGGTGTTTGAATTTTCGAATCATACAATTTTGGAATTTCCGAGTTTTGAATTTTGAGTTTTGTATTTTTAATTCAGAATTTTAAATTTGGGCGAAAAACTTTAAATTGTGAATTTTGAGTATTGAATTTTCGAGTTCTCGGAATTCCAAATTTTCGAATGTTTTAAATTTTTAATTTTTACAATTGTTGAATTTTCAAACTTTCGAAAATATAAGTTTCTGAATCTACGAATTTCAAATTTTCAGAAATTAAAATTCCGTTTGAAATTTTGAATATCGAATTCAGGAATATCTGAATTTTAAAATTTTGAGTTTTGTATTGTTTATTCAGAATTTTAAATTCTGCGCGTTGAATTTTCGAGCTCTCAAAATCTCGAATTTTCGTATATTTGAATATTCGGATGTTTGAAATTTCGATTTGTCAAATATTCGAATTCTCAAATTTTTTATCATAAGAATTTTTTAAATGTTCAACTGATAAATTACTGAATTTTCAAATTTTCGAATATTCGAGCTTTTGAATTTACCAGTCCACTAATTGTCGAATTCCCGAATTCCTATGTTTTGAATTTTCGAATCCTCCTATTCTCAAATTTACGAATATTTGAATGTTACGCTTTAAATTTTGAGTTTTGAATTTTCGAATTCTCGAAATCACAAATGTTCTAATATTTGAATGTTTGGAATTTTGAATTATCAAGTTTTCGAATACTTTCTCATATTTTCCAATGTGCGAGTTTTTGGAAAAATGAATTTCCGAATTTTTAATTTTCTAACTCCCGAATTTCTAAATTTTCGAATATTTGAATTTTCGAATGCTTAAAATTTTGAATTGTCGAATTTTTGAATTTACGAATTTTGAGCTTTGAATTTGTTGATTTGAACTCTGAGCTCGAGTATTTTTGAATTTTCGAAATCGCACATTTTCAAATATTGTAATCTTAGAGAAGTTGATATTTCGAAATATCGAATTCTTAAATTTTCGAATATTCGAATTTTTGAAATTGCGAATTATGCAAATTCGGAATTTTTAAAATTGTATTTTTTGATTCAGAATTTCTGAATTTGCGCGTTGAATTTTAAGTTTTGAATTTTGACTGTTGATTTTTCGAGTTCTCGAAATCCCAAATTTTCGAATATGTGAATGTTCACAATGAAATTATGAGTCATCGAATTTTCGAAATCTCAGATATTCGAATTTTTTAAATTTTCAATTGCTGAATTTCCGAATTTTCGAGAATTGAAGATTTTGAATTTACCTTTTTTTGTCAAATTTTTAGTTTTCAAATTCCCGAATTTCTAAATTATTAAATCTTTGAAAATTCGAATTATGGATTTTCCGAATATTCGAATTTTTGAATTTTCGAATTTTGAGGGTTAAATTTTGAATTTTTGAATCCTCTATTTCCCTGATTTTCGTACATTTGAATTTTTCGAATTATTGAAATTTAAAATTTTTAAATTTCCTAAAATTTTAAATTTCCACCTATTCGAATTTTTGAATTTTGTGCTTTTAATTTAGAATTTTGAGCTTTAAATTTTGCCTTTTGAGTTTTAAATATTGAATTTTCGAATATTTGAATTTGTTAATTTTCGACACTTCGAATTTTTGGATCCACGAGTTTTGAATTTTCGATTTCCCAAATTCCCAAATTTTTGAATAATTAAATATTCAAATTTTTGGAATTTCGATTTTTTTTGAATTTCCGTTTTTTATATTTTCGAATTTTCGAGTGAACGAAATAACGAATTTTGAGTTTTGCATTTTTAATTTAGAACTTTGGATTTTGAATTTTGGAGCATGGTCGTCGGTCCACTCTCAATTTTTTCTGCTGAATCTTGGAATTATCTGTTGACGAACAGACAACGGAAAACCATGTCGGACGCTATTTTGCAAATCCAATATGGCGATCCTCGGTTTAGCCGAATTTTTCATGACTAAGTAACTTAAATGTTTTTGTTACGGGCTTGACGAGCAGATGGCAAATATTGATATTTTAAAATCCAAAATGATGACTTCCAGTTTGATAAAATCCATTATAACCCTAACAATATGCATATATTCGGCAGTGTTGACGATTATATTACGGAAGTCGATGTCTAAAACTTTCCGGGTTAGAACCAGTAACTATAACTTTAATAATGAGAATTTTCGGGATGGGGCTGAGGAGTAGAGGACGGAAATCGATGTGTGTCGTCTTGTGCAATAAAATTCTTTATAACCCTCGCGATACGCTTATTTTTGAAGCAGACTTGAGCTGAATCCGAGAGAAATTTATGTCTTACGCAATTTTCAAACCCCCAAACTGTTTTTAAAATAACGTTAGACATCAATTTCTGTCATCCAATCGGAAATCTTACTCCGAAAATACTTTTTTGTTCGGGCTACGGAGATTTTTTTCCAACGGGAATTTGCCTTTTTAACTTTGAAAATGGCGTCAGGCATCAATTTTCGTCATCTACTCGTCAACCCCATTCTGAAATATCCTAAATTACAAGGATTAGCCTCTTTTCATAAAGATAGGTGCTTCCGTCGCAGTGCTAGAAGCTGCTCAATTTTTATCTTCCAATGCTCAATACAATTCTCCTAGAATATTTACAATAGTCCAATTGCGTGGAAAATGTAGCCATAGACAGCCTAAATTGATAAGTTTTATCAATTTTCAATAATATTGCAACATAACGAAGATATATGAAAAATTATTTTTCCGTCGTCACCGTAAACTGTTCCTGGCATCACTGCTTCATCGGAATCCAATCAGACTAATTTCAATAACTTCAGTTCTAGAGCTGGTCCTTGAAACTATTAATACTCAAATGAAAGGCAATAGTCACATTTATTAGCCTTACTTGCTTTTGTGAGCAAATTTTGTCTTAATCAAAAGTTATAGCTATTTAAAAACTTTGTAGTCCACAAACAACATGGACATGAATGGGTTAATCATCATTTTGAGTTTAAAAACGGCGTGTTTAGATTATTAGAACAAAAATCAATTGAACACGCAGTCTTAATCAATCTAGTTTATTAGCATCCCTGGGTATGTGCCTCATCCTTAAACGATCACTGGTTACGCTAGAAAATCTTGAATCCTTTGCTCCAGCGAGTTCTTGGATTATCTACAACTTGTATAAATTGAACAATACTTCGCTATCTATTCGTTAAGAAATAGTTTATATATCTTTTTCAGATTAGAAAATTCTCTGACCCTATGTGAAGGGTTTGGAATCGAATTCAGGTGATTTGCCTGCAGAATACTCCATTTACCAACTACGTAGTTTGAAACTATTTAACCATTCCAACTTCTTTCACGCAGGCATTTCTATTAAGAGAAAAAAAAATTGCAAGGAATTTTTATTATGTGAAAGCTAAAAAAAGCAAGGAAAATTTCAGTACGAAGTTTTTTATGAAAACATTAAATTGACGCAACCCCCGGTTTATCTCGTAACTGGAGGTCCAGTGGACCAAACAGAAATGAACGTAACCCGCATATATTAGGGTAGAGATTTTTGGAATATTTTTGAGTATCTTGCACATCACTAAGCCACATGTGTCCCACTCTAAATCTCAGAACCAAATCTTAGTCATATATGATTTTATTTGGGAACTCTAGTGTGCATTGATGAACGAACAAATTTTCAGTGGGCTTTGTTGACTTCCTTGGGATACATAACATACGTTGGGCCTGATTGCCTTAACACATTGACGTCGTACACAAGCACATTGACAACATCCATAGTTTAGTAAATATTAGTCTAGAAATCTTTAATTATACATATTGATGTTACCACTTAGAAAAGGGTCGATAAAACTGGCTAAATTAACAGCGACCAAATGTCCTTCCCTTGTTTAGAAGTAGCGCTGCTTAGTACCCCCAACAAACAGTTCGTTCCTCTGGTCGTCTTCGCCGGGCCCCGAACAGTTTTTTTTTGTTGTTATTAGCCCCAGAAATATTCAATGTTCAGATGATGCGTCTCGAAATTAGCTGTTTGCGCCAGTTCGTGCGCGCCGGTCAGCTTCAAGCGGTCGGTTCGAAACAAGTTCCATTAAAATATGCCGGCACATATGATTGCACTATTCACTCCGGCGAAGGATGCGGCGGTGGCGGCGTCGACTGACCCTCAAGAGAAGGGGGTGATAATGCAAAAACAACTAAACTTCGCACACTAATCTGTTCGGATCGTCGGGTGCGAAAAAAACCTCCCATTACTAAACTAGGTTAATTGAATCGTGGCGCTACTGATGTGGTTTTTTGAAGTTCTTCGGAAGATTTGATCGGTGGGAAGGGAATGGCGAAGCCACTTGGAATCGAGCAAAAAGTTGTTACTTGCTCGTTGTTCCGAGAGGACGGTTCTCACAGCGCGCTTCCTTTATTTTGATCCGTGGATGCGTGTCCGAGTCGGATAATTTTCCCCATATGCTACACGATGAACGCATTCCATTCAATCGACCCGACCGAGAGAAGAAGATGCATTCCATCGAAGCGCATTGGAATACGTACACAGCCACACATCACAAAACAGCGTCTGGCAGCGATGGCGGTTATGATTTGCGAACATCGTTTCCCGCGATCACAGATCCAGATCATCCGTCACCACCACCATTACTACCCTTGCCCGCCCGATAGTGTGACGGAATGAGTAATTGGACGGGCGAAAGTCTAAACAAACCGGGACCGGTCGACCCCGCCTTCAGACGATTTCCAAGAATGGACAGCGGACTGTGCTGTTAGAATCTAGGTCACCATCGCGGTTTTGTTACTGTTTGATTCTGAAGTCGCCGATGGTGCCAGATCGGATCGCGGAATGTACTAAATTGGTCATATGTCACTGTTGTTGTTACTGGTATTGATTGTATTCAATTTTTAGTTATGCTTGGTAGTCCAAATCTCGAAATGATTGCGTAATTTTTCTCTAAGGTCATTACGAAACAAATTGAACAACAAAGGCTATAGAGTACTTCCCTGGTGCTACAAAACCAGTCACAACAGTGTTAATAAATCTTTTCCATCTTTGATCACGACAAATATGGCTCAGCTTATATATCCTTCTTCAAACAAAAAACGTAGTTATCTAAACTAAGATTCTACTGAAAGCCGCCATCGTGCTGAACGTGGCGATCTTGACATTTCGATGCGGCGTTATCGCTGCAATTTATGTCATGTTAAATTTTTCTCCTGCCTCCAATCGCGTACGATCGATCCACGTTGTATGGTCATTATCTTGATTTATTCGCATGTCAATAAACCGTTCCACTTCACTTTTACGACACGGGACCTCCAAGGTGGACGAGAAGTTACTAATCGTCAACGATCGCACCCGGTTCACCAGAATTTTGTGACACCATCGTCATACATTTGAGAAACGAACCAGATCGCCCCACCAACGTCGCTGGACCAGCGCACCCGAGTCATGTTTCTTTCCCGGATGATGATGTTGATGATGATAGTATCTCTTGAAAATAAATACACTCAAACTCGATCACGTAGAGAACCATTAGACAAGGATAATATCTCTAATTACAATCATAAAGCGATTTTTTGTCTCTGTTCTGTTTCTCCAACCACCATTCCTCGCACGTGTAATAAGAACCTGTTTTATTTCATCTGAATTACTGTTCTTCCCCCTTCTTCTTCATGCAGAGGATAGTGCTAATTAAGAGCTTCTCGTTCGTCGGATCAGTCAGTCAGTCAGGCGCAGAAACCATTAATCCGTACGAGTACAGAGCGAACGAAGAGTGCAACGGATGGCGTAATTCAATCTACCTCCCTCCTGGACATGTTTAACATTTCCAGGGAAATGATCGAGCATGCCGAAATCGAATGAAATCCGAGCTCGCCACTCGGCTGAAATCCGCCGTGCAAATCTTTTTCCGTTGAATTTGGGTATTCTTACTTATTACTCAAGCGCTCCGAGCACGTAGACCCGGGAGCTGGAAAATATGTTTGATTTGCATATTTTTCGCACTCGAGATCGATCGCGCAGTGGCGGCGACGGTCGGCTACTGTTTTTGAGTGTAGCTGGGGTCCTTCGATATGCACACACACGTACATCTCAAATGAGGTTATCGTCGTCGGCGTCGTCATCGGGTTAAGACGGTAGAGTTACGAAACGACTAAGGCCGACCGAGTGACTGACATCATCCACGAGAACACGGAATAAGCGATCCGGGGAAATACTTGAATCAAGAGTGGCGGGCAATTGAGTGGAAGGTTCAATCGACGGTTTGCTTCAAGAACACGGCTGCAATACTTTACGATTCCGGGCGTAACTGGCTGAAGGAGTGTTGGCTACTGACCGACTGTAGTTAGGAGTGATTGTTTTTAAAATACTTCTGTTTTACGATCCGAGGAAGTAATCTACCCTCTTTGATTGTCGAATTGTACTTCAATGATATCTGAGACTGATATTATTCGGAATAAAAAACGAAAAAATGTAGTTACGCACATGCAATTGCAAGCTTTACACATAGGACCACGAAAGGTTGTTACAAAAGCTGATTAACTGAGTCGAGTCGAATCAGCTTGCTGGAATTCCATAAAGGTGTAAATGTTATTAATATGGAGACAGTGATGTGGGACGGGAGTAGTCAATATTAACACAACAAATCGATTTAATTTCTGGAACTGAATTTAATTCAAATTTACATTCAGTTCACTTTCTCGGCCCTGTCTCCACAATATCGTAATTTATGACATTTTATTTGATGATCGAAAATATCTTTTTAAAACATGGCTCGAAGTTTCTCTATCCCAAATTTGACTCGAACTTATTTGTAAAATAACTTACACTAAACCCTAATTTGCATCGATCTTATCATAATTTGCCTTAAATTTACAAGAAATGCGTTTCACACTTGAAAAAATTTTACTAGTAGCTGTTGTAAAATTCCCCCAAATATGTTACAAATTAGTATAGACACTGTTTTAAAGACAACTTAAATTTGTTAGAATTTGTTTCTTAAAATCTGTCCTGATTTAGTCAGCAATCTGTTTGAAACTATTTGTACTAAATTTGAATTAAATTTGTGATAAATTAACCTGCCAGAGTGCTTCAAGCTTCACTTAAGAGAACGTTTCAGTTTCTCCTTGCGTTGTTGGTACGCGAGACATACTGGAAGCTCATGTAGATTCTTCCCCCAGTATGATCACTTTTCAGCATTCCCTCTGCAAGCATCATCCCTCGGATTTCTTACGCCCTTGCCACCCCGCACCTTACTGCAACAACGGGTAGCTGTGGGGACAAATTTCTTGTATTTAGTGCCATTTATGACCCGGAGGTACACATCGAATAGGACGGGGTTTAATAAAGCAGATCCGGAGAAAGTCACCCGGTACGAGCCCGACTCAACATTGGTTATTATTCCGTCGTGTGTGTGTGTGTGTGAGAGAGAGAGTGGTCCTGAATGCAATATCTTGCAATCCAAAGTATTTACTGGCTGGAGCAGAGGGTCTTCGAAACAGGAAACCACTTGCTTCAGCAGATCTACGCATGTCGAATCGATGAATGCACCATTTACCTCAACTTTGTTGGCGGGTAGGTAGACATGATACTTATTCGCACGGAACCTGTCACAAGCGATGTCATTGGCCTGCATAAAATTTGAAACTGCCACGCTGACCTTATCGGAGCGGACGGTCACGACTGAATATCGTTTTATCGTCAGGTCTTTCGAAATCTCCCCACAGTAGGAGCGCAGCTGAGTAGTCAGCAAATTTAGAAACTGATATCTCAGTAAGGTGAGATTTGTTGGCTAACTTTAGGTGAAAGATTTTCCGATTCTCAGTTATCAAATGCCACTTTTACTGAGATCTCAGCAAAGAAAATGTTTACTGAGATCTCAGCTGATGAGATTTCGGCAAGAGATGCGAAACAAGCTTAGGTTCGGCAGAAAAAAAATAATTGTGTAGGTTTTTATCCCATCCTGCAGTTACGGCTCCATGAAGATAGTTCTGGGGGTCCGGATCCCCGCCCCATCGAAATTATCAACTTGTTGAGTAATTTTAAATTAATTTCAATTTTAAAATAGTTTAATAACTCAAAACCATTTCAAACCAAATTAAACCTGCAACACTGATTTTCATTAAATGAAGTTTTGAAGACTTTTGGGGAAAAACAGAACAAAATGGTCACAGTTTATAGACAACAGTTGCGCAAAAAGTGAAGGCAAAAAAAGTCTACCTATCAAGCACAATTGGAATCCATCTCTGATACCCCTGTAGCAAAGCTGGATTCTAATTTTGCTCGATAGGTAATCTTTTTTTTGGCTTCATTCTCTGCACGCTCTTTGCGTACCTCTATACTAGCGCCTTTGGCAAAATCCCCCCAGAGGAAGAATTCGAACCTGCAACCCTTGGGACTCCGACGCAATGCACAAACCCTTATGCTATCCCTAGGATATGATGACAACCCAGAACGAACACATGATTATCACATTGGTGACAATGATCGTACCCTGCCACTAAAGTGAGGTTTTCCCCCGTAGGATACCACCAAAAATCCTTAATAAGGTATTGGCACCTCCGTCAAAAACAGCGATACCGCTCCCGCCTTACCTCTGTTAACTGGACAAGGGACCAGAATTTGAGTATTTATGCTACTCACCGAAGTACGATAGACAATGAGCTAACATTAGACACCAGACGATAGTAAAAACCCGGCCCTTGGTATCTAACGGGAAAATTAAATAGATCAAATGTGTTGGGTGGCAGCTGCGATTGTGTGAGATCTCGCGCTTTAGAGGCAGGGTGTGATCACTGTCGCAAATGCGATAATCATGTGTTTTTTGTGTCTGGAACGTCGTCATACCTCAGTGTAGCATAAGGGTTTGTGCATAGAGTCGGAATCCCAAGGGTTGCAGGTTCGAATCCTATTTCTGGGGGGATTTTTTTTTCACATGATTACTTTCGCTTAACTTACCATTTCGATCTGTTTTTCCCTGTTCCCCAATACCACCAAAAAATCTCAATTAGGATATCGTCAAAAACAAAATCAGCACTTACGTCAAAAACCAAAAAAAAAAGAATTATTTGAGGTTTTGAAGTACCATGAAGACCTGATTTTTTCAGCCCCGGATTTTGGCGACCCCCGATTTTATCAGCTTTTTGACCCGATTTTGTCAGCTTCATATGAAAATTGGTAGTTGGTAGCTAATGGGCTCTAGCAGACGAAGCAAATTGAATTCGAGTAAATCCTAGTTTTCTTATCTTAGAGATTCGAAATATACAAAAAAAATCAATTTTTTTTAAATTTTGCCTTGTCAGACCCCCTTAAGGGAAATTTGAACTAAGTAATCATCTGGGGACAAAAACAGAATATTTTAAGAGTTTCAATAAAAAAAACTTTACTGACTGGAACAGGCCAACCACGTGCTTCAGTAGATCCACGCATGTCACCTCGCAGACTACGCCATTTATCTCAACTTTATGGGCGGGTATGTAGACATGATACTCCTCCGCCCGGGTTTTAAATTCCAGCGATGACATTGGCCTGCTTAAGATTGGAAACTACAACGCTGAACTTAACTGGACGGACCGTTGAAATTTCGGTCACGGTCGACTTTCGTTTCGTCAGGTCTTTTGAAGTCTTTAGTAAGCTTAGCATATATCTCAAGCAAAAACCAGTTAAAGATCACCGACAGTTCGACCGAGCTTAATAGGTCGGATTTCAAACGGGGTAAAAGAAGACATCCAAAAATAAACTGCGGAAACAAATTCTCAGACGATATTTCGAAAGCGACAAAGAAAACCAATTTTTCCGCACCTTAAGGGGGTCCTCTTAAATAATTATGACAAATAGTACTTAAGGTTTAATAATTTATTTTGAAGCAGTAAAATGACTTAGACATGTGCGCTATTCTGCAAAATGTTTGTTAAGGTTTCATCTATAAAATAAAAATTTTCGAGCGTAAGGTGTCAAAAATAGCGGCTTTCTCGGAACAATATTTTTCGAATCTGCGGGCATTCTCGTTTTCGAACCATTCATCCAATCAACTTCGGGTTTTGCCCGCCTAAAAGAAGACAACATTCTCGGGCGCTGTAACCTACAAAACCGCAATATTTTGATCTTTAACGATTTTTTACGGCCGGCCAAAGTGGAAAAATCATGCGAAAAAACGATACCATATTTTCAAGTGACCGCCATTTTGTTTCTATACGAATTTTTTCATGCCATTTTTGACTCGAAAATTTGCTTTTTATGGATAAAACCTTAATAAACATTTTGCAGAATGGCGCACATGTCCAAACCAAAGTCTAAGTCGCTTCTCAAAAAAAAAATTATCGAGAATTTGGTACTTTTTGCACAATTATATAAGAGGACCCCCTTAATTCGTGTAAAGACATATATATAGAGCACCAACCGGACAAAAATTTTAATGTATAAGTTTACTACTGCTTTGTCTGTAATATCATCATTGAGGTGATTGACGACGGATGGAACATTTTCTCCGAAGACTTTGTGAAATCCGTTGACGCTAGGTGTTTAAAGGCGACGGACGGAGCATATATTCAGTAGACTTCACATCAAGACCAGTAAACTAAGGAGAATTTTTTTGGACCTCTGACTTGGTTGGTGGATTGTTTACGGTGTGTAATATTAGAGTTGAAATACCAGTCCAAATGCGGTCACGATCACAAGCCAGTAAAAAAGATACCTTTACGATTAGCTGCTGTTAACTTTTTACACATCCTTATTGCACTTTGCTACCAGTTTTGCCATTTGGTATCGATAGCATCCGGACTTAAATCGAGAAACGATAGGTGGCAACATTTTAGCTGTACCATCGCCTCCTAAAGCAAGAAAATGTTACTACTGACGACAAGTATTTTATAAAGGACTACCGTATCTACATTCTCGCCTACACAGTAGAGATCGACGACGTGATCATCGACTGCTTTAAAATGCTATTTAAAAGCCACCATAGTGCGTCTTTGGAAGTGAAACACTGATTTTGACATATTTTATGACATTCCAATTATTTTATTTTACGATTTCAGTGGAATTGGCGCCCCTGGCGGTGGCCAACCGTGCGGTGCGGGCCTGCACACTTAATTTTTTCTGCCGAATCTCAGCTTTTTTCGCATCTTTTGCCGAAATCTCAACAGTTGATATCTCAGCAAACAACTTTTTAGCTGAGATCTCAGTAAAAGTGACGTTTGATAGCTGAGTCTCGAAAAATATTTCACCGAAAATCAGCAAACAAATCCCACTTTACTGAAACATCAGTTTTTAAATTTACTGAGACATCAGTTTTTAAATTTGCTGACTACACAGCTGTTGAGAAATTGACGAGCCGAATTGAGTGTGTGGAAACAGGTAATCCGAATGAAATTTTCTCCAATTTTTGCATGATAAACATTTTCTTATTATTCGAGAGCTATCCTACTGGAGCTGAGGGGCTAGTCTCGGAAGGGGGATTAACTCACTACAATTGCAGACGAGACAGGAAACGTCACCCACTATCACAAACACTGCTTTAGGACAATTGCAGCGGGTCATGATTCTGAATGAGATACTTATTGTACGGTTCAGATTTGTGCGGGCGTAGACACGTGTATAGTCGCGAAGTGCTCGACTGTTTGTGCGCAAACGTGTTCGATCGCGTGGGCATTTGTGTGTCGCGTGTGTTAGCGTGTTTGTAACTTTGTGTGCATAAATTCGATTTTTAAGCGTGTAACCATTCGTATATTCGCGTGTATTCTTGAATGATCGCGCGCGGACCGTGAATCTGATACTCAAATTTTAGTGTATCGTTCAGATGATAGAAGAGAGTAAGTTTCCCCAGATCACTAGAGTTCCCGGTCGTGTCGCCATGGAACGTGTTGTCTAGTGAATATGAGCGTCATTTTTGATTGGTCCAACTGAAGGCATGGGTCTAGGCTGCTACTCCAGTAACCAATAAGCATTACAATGTAACCTAATATCTGCTTTAGATCCACATATAGGGCAGTCTTAAAGAGCCGTGAAGCCCTAAATACTGATATAATGCTAGTATTATGCCACAAAAGGCCAACTATAGTGCAATTACTGTGCAGAGATTGACAGATTTTTTGCAGTACTAATGCTATTATATAGCACCAGTGTACAAATGTCAAGTTTGAAAGCCTGATATTGGCACTACTAAAGCTATTAAAAAGCTTCAGATGGCTGTCATTGTCCGTCATGGTTTTAAAACAATTTCTTATGTTTCCTTTCTGTATGATGGGCAAAAAGGAAAAAT
Source organism: Topomyia yanbarensis (assembly GCF_030247195.1). Classification (NCBI taxonomy): domain Eukaryota; kingdom Metazoa; phylum Arthropoda; class Insecta; order Diptera; family Culicidae; genus Topomyia; species Topomyia yanbarensis. The sequence continues at coordinate 30,021,877 of NC_080670.1, forward strand.
TTTAAAATAAAATGTTCTGTTTGAAGCCGTAATTGACTCTCTTCTAATGCATTGCAATAAATATCCTTAATGGGTTTTCGTTCTCATATGATATGAATGTTTTACTAAAATTACCTTTAGTAAGTCTCGAACTGAGGTAGCTTGCCTCGTTTTTCACGGTATGTGAGCTGCATTTGCTGCCTGGACTATATTGCATATGTTCGATTGAAATGAAATATGCCCAATATAATCTGCTAGAAGAATTGCATAACGAATAAACCCACAGCATTACAATAGCATTACATCGGCTTTCTCTTTGCTCTATAATGGCACTGAATTCACATGTAAAACTTACACGCTTTAAAGATCCTTGAAGCATGTACGCGTTATATCAGCTTTATATACGCATATAGAGCAAGCGATAATGCTATATCTCGGCTATGAATTATTGATGCTAATATAGAGCTGTATTGCATTGTTAAGGCTGTAATGGAGTTTCAATGCAACATTAGTGCAAATTTATAGCCAATATAGTGCAATGGATTAATGCTTATGGTTGCTTGGGTAGGACCGAAGAGAGAAAAGCGGTGGGTTAATGCTTGAGACCGCGTTTGTAAATTTATAGTTGCAAAAACCGGTGTGTTTTAATATTGGCAAGATCGCGGACATACGTATGCAATTGCTTGTTCGCATTTGTGACTAGATTTGTGTTATCGCAAAGGCCACGAGCGCTTGTACGTTTTGAATGAGAGATTGTGAGTTTATAAGAGCGAATATGCAATTGATTGTGTTAGTGAATGTTAGTATGAATCTAATTTAAAATATAGTAATAAAAAGAAAAATAAATATGCAAAGCGATTAAGTGAAACCGTATGACTTGGCCGATACTATTTTTGGTATATATGAATGGTGGAAAAGCGAACTACTAGACGTTCAGAGCATGAAAAAAAAAACAAATCATGACAAGGACCATCAGCCCTCTAGTTCTCCTCGATGTACCACTATCGAGCCGTAATGCAATAACCATCTTAAAGCAATTGTCTGTCAGAGGTTCCTTAAAACCGATACACAAAATATGCTGGATGATGTCTGCAATACCATCGAACCCATCAACCTAAGGGAGGAAGCTTGGCGTGTTGCAGTATTCGGGCACAAAAATTTATCTTGATGACTCTATACAACTCCAAAACATATTTTGCATAACGGTACGACGTCAAATGTGTGGCCAAAACACCGACGAACCACAGTCTTGATAAAAGAGGTGGTTGACATTTTTAAGGCCATCTGCCCTGGTTAATAATCCCGATTGTGGCATGACTTCGTTTGCGGCAAGCAAGGAATTCCACGAAGATCCGTCCGAAAATCTTTAAAATCGTGACCGACCATCTTAGATTCCAATGAAACTTTACACGTTTCACCGTCATGCAAGACTAAATATTTTCCACAGGTAATAAGATTATTTTGACTCAAGAGCAACTTTTCAAAAGGGCGTAAACGTTTCTACATGTATGAATTTCAACATTTTTTTGTTCGATTGCTGTATTTTATACAGCAAAACTATCTGAGAACGAGGTACAGGGAATGAATACTTCTGTCTGAAAAAATATATACTGAAAAAAATGTTGTCATTTTTCAAAAAAACAAAAATTTATGATAAAAATTAAAATTGCGAAAAAACCCATTTTTTAATTTTTTTTATATTTTGTTACCAAAAACTTAAAGAGAAAAGAAACATTTTGAATGTAATTGCATGATGGAGAAAAAATCGGTAAAAAAGTTTTCCTAACAATAACTTCGTACATGTTTTTAAATTTCATACTAATAGACATACAAAATTGTAATTCTATTACAGAATATAATTCTAAGCACTATTTAAAATCAAAATGCATTTAACAAAAATCTTCCAAAATGCGATAGTTTTCGAGATATTTGAAATGTTGTTCCTTCAAAAACAATTAATTCGTGTAATTATGCTCTTTTCAAAAGTTATTCGCGTTACCCCATCAAAAAATGTCAAAAATTTAATGTTTATCGTTTTAAAGACGTAAAAGCAACTTTTTAGTGTATTTGGATCCTGGAGAAGCTTTCAGTAAAAAAGTTTTCCTAACAACAACTTTTGACATTTTTTTATAATTCTTACTATTTGCAGTCAAAAATACAATTTTCTTTTTGAATATGATTCTAAACGCCATTTTAAATCGAAATGCTGTTAACAAAAATTTTCTAAAATGTAGTAGTTCTCGAGATATTTTAACTTTTGTTTTAACAACACAAATATTTTGTTTTATTACGACCTTTTCATAAGTTAGTCGCGTTTCTCCATCAACAATAATAGGTTTTTCAAAAGGCCCGTAAACTTTCCTGCAACTTTCTCTTTGACATCAAGGCGATATTGTGAAACATTTTAAAGTTACATGAAAACAACCAACATATGATTCAGCTATATAGCTTAATCAACAGACCCTATGGTTGAAATATATTTTGGTTGTTTTCATGTAACTTTAAAATGTTTCACAATATCGCCTTGATGTCAAAGAGAAAGTTGCAGGAAAGTTTATGGGCCTTTTGAAAAACCTTTTATTGTTGATGGAGAAACGCGACTAACTTATGAAAAGGTCGTAATAAAACAAAATAATTGTGTTGTTAAAACAAAAGTTAAAATATCTCGAGAACTACTACATTTTAGAAAATTTTTGTTAAGAGCATTTCGATTTAAAATGGCGTTTAGAATCATATTCAAAAAGAAAATTGTATTTTTGACTGCAAATAGTAAGAATTATTAAAAAAAATGTCAAAAGTTGTTGTTAGGAAAACTTTTTTATTGAAAGCTTCTCCAGGATCCAAATACACTAAAAAGTTGCTTTTACGTCTTTAAAACGATAAACATTAAATTTTTGACATTTTTTGATGGGGTTACGCGAATAACTTTTAAAAACAGCATAATTACACGAATTAATTGTTTTTGAAGGAGCAAAATTTCAAATATCTCGAAAACTATCGCATTTTGGAAGATTTTTGTTAAATGCATTTTGATTTTAAATGGTGCTTAGAATTATATTCTGTAATAGAATTACAATTTTGTATGTCTATTAGTATGAAACTTAAAAACATGTACGAAGTTATTGTTAGGAAAACTTTTTTACCGATTTTTTCTCCATCATGCAAGCACATTCAAAATGTTTCTTTTCTCTTTAGGTTTTTGGTAACAAAATATAAAAAATTTAAAAAAATGGGTTCTTTCGCAATTTAAATTTTTATCATAAATTTTTGTTTTTTTGAAAAATGACAACATTTTTTTCAATGTATATTTTTTTCGGACAGAAGTATTCATTCCCTGTAACTTGTTCTCAGATAGTTTTGCTGTATAAAATACAGTAATCGAACAAAAAAAAATTGAAATTCATACACGTAGAAACGTTTACGCCCTTTTGAAAAATTACTCTTGTATCAAAATATTCCAATTGCCAGAGAATATCATGGAGATTCATATAGCGAACACACCTGCAAAGTTTCGTTCGAATCGACGATGGTCATATTTTGCGGTCGGCCGGTTTCTCATGGAATCCCTCAAGTGTAGATTGCTTGCCAAACCAAAAACTTCAGACTAATTTCGAATTATTGTTTGTTTACATTGTTCGGTGATGTCTGCAGTTAAATATCAGACACTCTCGAAACCGTGGCCTTCACTGTTCGCAGTCGTTTCTAAGTTTGCGATGGGATAACTTAAAATTTCCGCGATGCGCGAGTTGAATTTTTTACGTTTACTTGGCTATTTTTTTTTTGTTATGTTTATTATTAGAAAGAAGTCTCACCAAACTTACGACAGCACTCCAAAAAAGGTCTTTCGGTTTTTTTCGTGGATAGCAATGCCTTCATCCGCAGAATACATATTTTAGGGGAAGTTTTGGTCAGAATAAAAATCTTCAATCTTCGAAAAATCTCAATTCCAGTTTCTAATCAGTGTTGCCAGTTTGACAATCAAGCAAAACGTGGGCTAGCAACTACCTCACTAAATCACGCCCGAAAAATCTCCACGATGGAAGGTGATCCAGAAACTAGTTGCCTCATTAATACGCTGTCAAAATCCCAGATATCATCGTGGACGGGTGATCAGAGCTGTCAAAAATAACAAGAAAAGAACTTGCATTCCCAGAATCGCAAGCAAGCGCAAAATAGCATGAAACCAGTTCCAGAAGCTGAACTGCGATCATAATCATCATTATCTCGATTCCTTCTCGCGTTCCACAAGTTAGTTCTTCCCGGTCGGTGTTGTGGAGGAGGAGGAGGTCGGTCACAACTGGGGCAGCTGGTTTTTTTTATTATCCAGCCGACGTCGCCGCCTGCTTCGCTCCGCTCAAGGCCAAATAGTTGAAATAAAAAAAAAGACTGAAGATTTCTTACATTCGCCACAACAAACCCGTGTTCCGCCGTCGTCTTCATTTTTGTGCGTCGGCTTGATTTTGGTGCGGAAAGTGGAACAGACCCGGTTGACCAGGGGTCCGGAAACGTTTGCTTTTATTGCAACAATTAAAACTATGTTTACAGCAGCATAGTGTTTTGGGTTCAGAAATGCGATGGATTTTCGATGTACAGAGGGCTGTATAGTTGTGAAATGGATGCTGGGGGAGAAATAAATGAAACGGAATGTGACGCTATAAATTTCGCAACGAATTAGAACCGGATAGAGCGGGGACTGACCGGTAATAAAAAAAATTTCCGCTTGCCCCTACTCGGTAGAATTTTGAAGTTAGAAATTAATGGCAAAAAACATTTAGTCCTAAAAACAATAAAAAAATTAAATCAAACTTTCGGAAGTTTTGGTTCACATTTCGGACCCCCATCAACCCGCATTCCTAATGGGCTGTTTTTCGAATTTATTTTTCGTTTGCGACAGCGGAATGATAAATTAATCAGCTGCGTCAACTGTGAATCGACACTGCACCCCCCCCCCCCCCCTCCCTCACTCTGTTATCAGATCAAACTGATATCTTCCTTAGCCGTGCGCTATTCGCATGTCCGCCGGAAGACCGATTCGTCATTGTAGGCGCCTCGATGTAAAGTAAATAAAAACGAACAGAAATAGCAAAAATGACAATCGAATCAAAAAAAAAAATAGCTGGCAATGATGAATTACGTGTCCCTCGCTTCGCGGATACCACGGCTTGCATCTAGATAGGTACCTCTTAACCGTTGACACACAAATAGCGCGTTGTTCCAAAATCGAAGCAGACCGGCTGCTGTTTTTTTATATTATTTTCAATTCTTCCAAAGTGGCGCCAAAGCGGAAAAGTGCTAAAAGCAATTTTTCACTTAGGATTTCTGCTGAAAGGAAAGGAGGCTGCTATATTACAATTTATAGGCGTCCATTCGAACAAGGTAGGCTTTTAATTTTCTCGAAAATGAATTAGGCACGCCATTGGCCGTTCGTTTGTTTTGTTCCGACTCTTTCTACCCCGCTGTGTGTTGCAACTGCGCGTCATAAGCCAAAACGTTTCCCATCGCAACAGGTAGAAAGGTGGCGCGAGTGTATTGTAAACAACAACGAAAAAGTTCAAAGAAAAAAAAAATCAAAACGTTAGACCTAGCTGTCTAATGTATTCGGGAATGTGTTTGTGTTTGTAATTTGGATCTGTTTCACACGCCATCACACCGGGAAGAACGGAAGGGATGCGGGTCTGGGGTTCGGGGTGTATGTCACTGAGCTTGACACTATCGATTCGGGCGATCTCCTAACTCGGGTATACAGATTTTCGACAATAAGCTATAGTTGGAGATGCGGGCTGTCCGATTAGAACGGAGGGATTTTCGGGTTGTCAAAAATTATTATCTGCCTCCGTGGAAGTCGGGAATGAATTGGGAAGATGATGGTTTCTATTTTCAGTGGTAAGCCTCTTATTGGTTGGTCAGTTTATTTAGAGGGAATTGTTGAACTTGTGACTTATCGACTTATTGGATTATGATCTTGAATTTCGAGATCGGTTGATTGAGGTTCAGTGGTAGCTGTCTGATGAAATTAAAGGCCATCGATTCTACAGTGACAATAGAAAAAAATGACACACGACGACCCACTTTTGAGTCGATTACTAGTCCTACCAAGAGTGTCCACCCTTGTTGTACTGGATCCTAATATGTGTACCCATTAAGACCTAGACGTATACCGATATGAAGTAGCCGACCGTCAAGATATTCTCTCCTTCACAGTCACCCCTATGTGAGACACTTGCCTGGGATCTCTGCACCAAATCCACTCGACGCAACTAGTCCCCGGTGTAAGAGCTAGCCTACCCCGACAACAACAAAAGTTCCTCCGATTTCGAGTCGTTTGTCTGCCATCCTTGACGCAATTTACGCGAGTAGTTCCCAACGGAGGAATTTCTTCCGCTACCGAACCACGGCTTCTATAGTCGAGTCGGGTAGTCCACGGTGGCGGAGCTCTACCCCGACGAGGGGTTGCCCGGCGGTGGAATATCCCCAAGATCGTTTTCCCTCTATTCCATTCGATCACTCGATTCATCCTTCCGCTACACTTTCACTATCGAGCCGACATAATTGGCGCAATGGCTCCTTTTAAGGCGTCTGTAGACGACGTTATCTGGGCTGTTGTCTGTCCTACCGATGGCAAGCACTGCGCTTCGCGTTGAATAGAACCATGAGTAGTCACAAACAACGTGCTGCAGTGTCTTTTCAAAGTCGTCGCACTCAAGCCAGAGAGAGGACTCCACATGTCAGAATCTGGATAGGTAATTCCTAGCCTGACAGAAATTGCGTCAGGTGGAAGTTGATTTCTCCATGGTTCCTGTTCAACCAAGTGCACACGTTCGGGATCAATCGCCGTGTCCACCTTCCATTCACCGCGTTCTCGCATTCCACCTGTCACTTTCTTAGGGCGTCAATCCGGGTTCTTCATCAATTTCCTCAGGTACCTGTATTTGTATAGCACTCCTGATCCTTCTACAGTTGCAATACATATGGGATCATTCCGGTATTGGCGCAAACCTGTTTCTTTTATTGTCTTTATTGTTTGGAACCAGGCTGCACTACCGTACTTGCTTGGAGGTTCCGCTTGCAACTGCTTATCGCCGAATTGTTCGACATGACCAAAGCGACGATGGTTCTTGTACCCTTCCCAGATCCATACTCGACGTGACTATTAAAATTCAGTCGGTAGTCGATTATCACGCTCAATTCCTCTACCTTACGTTTCGGTGGTATATTCTCCGATCGTGATTGTTGTGTTGTCTTTGGATCGCCAATCATACGACCTGTTTTACGGTAGGCTGCGCAGGTTTTTTGCTTTCGCATACAGTCTTCCACATTATCTATCGACTACGTCGCAAGTACCTTTACCTCTTCTAATGATTCCACGACTACTGCTTGGAGCACATCATCTGCGACGCCGACAATCTCCGCGTCCCTGGGATGGTCAGTTTCACTACTCCATCGTACATCGCGCCCAAATAGCATTTCAAGTTTTATAGCACACTACAAGTGCTGTTGGGGCAAAGCGAATGAAAGTCCTTTAAGCAATACACCTTGTATTTTTGTGGTGAAATGTTGCTAAAAGCTATGTATTTTTATTAGTTCGGAAATATAATGTTGCATAAAGAATAACTTACATTAAAGCTAACCTCACTTTCTTAAATGCCCCCAAAGCATTCAGCATATAGGGATGGGTACAGATTAGATAGAGTTCAAAATATCTATTTACTTCAAATACGAATCCAAATAATTTAATTCCAAATTAAATAAACTCCTCACGTGTTGCTAACGTCGATATGCCTGCTTTTTGTCTTATCACTGTTCTTCTCACCAGGAATCTGACATGTGATGGGTGATCGATCTGCTACCTGGTACATGTTCGAGGGGATCGACGATGTTGTTGCATTACTCTCAGTGACATCCCCCGGGCCGTAACACTGGTCTAGGGTCTCAGGTCCAGTTTTACCAAGTTCTTGTGCCAGATCAAGTTTGGCCAGCTTTGCAATCGGTCGACGTAGTACACCGGATGAGGTTTTCACGACAGCTCTCCGCGATCTTCCGTCTGATCCCATTACCAGTTCTAGGACTCGTCCTCTGATCCATCCGTTGCGCCGGGAATCTTCCACAATCATGACAAGGTCACCTACTGCAACAGGCGCGACGTCTGTGAACCATTTAGTACGGCGTGTAAGGGTGGGCAGGTACTCTCGAACCCACCTTCTCCAAAACTGATCCACCATGACACGACCCAGATTCCAGTTTTTGCGAGGAGATACCTGTGACTCCTCCAACGACTTGGATGGTTGCGTGACTCCGCTGGAGTTCATGAGCAGAAAATGATTTGGAGTTATGGCTTCTTGGTGCGGCGACTCAATTGGAATAAACGTCAAAGGCCGAGAATTTACTATACTTTCCGCCTCCAGTAATAAGGTGGCGAATGTCTCCTCGTCTGGGTTTCGGCACGTATACATTGATTCCAAAGCCGTCTTCACAGACCTCACGAGTCGTTCCCACGAACCACCCATATGTGGGGCTGATGGTGGGTTAAAGTTCCATCGAGTATTAGCATTAGTGAATACATCTGCCAGATCCTGGTTGATGACGCTTAGCTCACGACGAAGGTCGCTATTCGCGCCCACAAAATTCGTCCCATTGTCACTGTAAATCTCGATGGGAGATCCTCGTCTGGCAACGAAACGTCTAATCGCCATTTTGCAGGATTCGGTGGATAGGGAATGCACCACCTCCAAGTGCACTGCCCGTATCGTCAGGCATGTGAACAATGCCACCCACCTCTTGACTATACATCTACCTACACGTATGGGTAGCGGTCCAAAATAGTCCAGGCCCACGTAGGAGAACGGCCGGACAAACGCCATCATCCTTGCCGCAGGAAGCGGTGCCATACGAGGCACGGCAGGGAGCGCCTTTTTAATTCGACAAACGGCACAGGACTTTGCAATTTGTTGAACGAGCGACCTAAGATGAGATATATAAAAACGTTGTTTTATCTCGTTGACGACCGTCTCGCTATTTCCGTGTAGGTATCGACAGTGGTACCATTCGGCGAGAAGTCTTGTAGCACGATGTTTCTTGGGCATGATGATAGGGAACCTGGTGTCATATGGAACAAAAAGTGCACCTGCAATACGGCTGTCCATTCGCACAACGCCTACGGTATCCTTGAAAGCAGACAGCCCACGCAGCTTACTATTTCCTTCAGCCTTCGTCTTTTGTTGTTGACCCACGGTGGATAGACCTGGTACATCCTCTGGATACTCTTCTTCTTGGACCCATCTCCATATGGTTGACTCGGCCGTCGACAACTCTTTCTGAGTCAGATGTCCTAGCACTAACGATGTTTTTCTCGCCTTCCGTTGAATATTTTGAGTGTAACGGTACAGATACGCCACTGTCCTCAATAGTCGGTTCCATTTTGAAAAGCGCTCCCAAGAAACTATTTGCTGACGTTTATCTTCTCTATGTACGAAACACGCTCGAAGCTCTTCGTTAGTCTCCAAAACTACTTTTCGGTTCGTTGGCCACTGATCTTCCGGGAGGTACAAAAAATTTGGCCCCCTGAACCAACGACTGTCGGAAGAAAAACATGGACCTTTTCCCCATTTGGTTGCATCGTCTGCCACATTATCCTTAGACGGAATCCAACGCCAATCTTCAGGATTGGTCGTGGTCAAAATTTCGCCAACTCTGCAAGTAACAAACTGTCGATATTTCTTGTGATCGGGATTGATCCATGCCAACACCGTTTGAGAATTGCTCCAGAAAACACATTTTCTTAGGGGGAGAGTGTGTGTGCTTCGAATCGTCTTTTGAAGACGAGCACCAAGTAATGCTGCCTGCAGTTCTAGCTTCGGGATGGAAAGTGTTTTTAGAGGAGCAACTTTTGACTTCGCCCCCACCAATGCTACGTGTACTTCACCCTTTACTTCGGCTCGCAAGTACGCCACACAGGCATATGCTTCCTCGCTGGCATCCACAAAGATATGCAGTTGAAGAGAAGTTATCTGTCGCTCAGGAATAGTAGGAAAATAACATCGATTTATCCGTACCTGAGTCAGTTCTCTAAATTTGCTGGTCCATCTTAACCACCTGTCATGTTGCTGTCTTGGAATCAGTTCATCCCACTCTGTCTTCGCTCGCCAAATTTCCTGGATAAGTGTTTTACCGTGGATCAGAAACTGCGAAAGAAGTCCTAAAGGATCGAACAACGACATCACTGCTCGCAGCACTTGCCGCTTGGTGGGGTGCGTTGTCTCCGTAGCCATTGTCGTACAATAAGTGAAAACATCAGATTTAGGATGCCACAGCATTCCCAGAACTCGTTCGGTGGATCCGTTTCCGTCCAGATCAAGACTTTTCGGATTAGTTGCCTTGGCTTCCCCAATCCGACGAAGAAAATTTGAAGAATTCGAGATCCAGTTCCTTATGTGGAACCCAGCTCCGGAATGTACGTATTTAACATCCAGTGCTAGCTGAACTGCTTTGTCCTCGTCATCCAAACTGTCCAGATAGTCGTCGACGTAATGTCTCTTAGTAATGGCAACTACGGCTTCTGGATACGTTCCGGCATGCTCAGCTGCATTGCGGTCCTTAACATAGTGAGCCGAACACGGCGAACAAGTAGAACCGAACGTTGCTACGTTCATTAGGTACACTTCAGGAGTCTGATCAGACCTATCCCTCCAAATCAGTCTTTGGGCGTGACGATCCTAGTTTCGAATTAATATCTGATGGAACATCTCTTTGATGTCTGCGCAGATGGCCACCCTTCGCTCCCGAAAACCAAACAGAACCGTCGATAATGAACTCATCAAATCAGGTCCCTTTAGCAGCATCGCATTCAATGAAACGCCTTCTACTTTTGCCGCCGCGTCGCAAAATATTCTTATTTTCTCTGGCTTTTTGGGATTTAATACCACTCCCAAAGGCAAATACCACGTCCGTCGGGGGTCCGCCTCTTTCAATTCTTCAGCAGTGGCTTTTCGTATGTATCCCTTTTCTGAATACTCGCGCATCTGCCTTTTAACACTAGCGCCGATTGTAGGATCTTTTTCCATTCGTCTTTCTAAGCACTGCATGCGTCGAATCGCCATTGGGAGGCTGTCAGGAAACTCGAACGTGTCATATTTCCATAAAAGGCCGGTCTCGAAGCGGTTACCAATACGTTTGGTAGTTGCACGAAGAATTCGGCCCGCTCGCCGATTGTCGTCAGTATCAGGACATTCTGCTAGAGCAACACCCATGTTGTCAATCGAAAAATACTCTTTTACCAGATCGTGAAGTGCGCCATCATCATTACACTGACAAATATGGAAGCTATATGTTGAGCTGGTTTGCTCATTATTCTCGGCACCATATATCGTCCATCCTAAACGGGTCTTGGCTGCAATAGGGTCTGTCTGACTTCCTTCCCTAATTTTCAACATCACGCTCAGATGGGAATTGTCATTCCCAATGAGTATCTGCGGTACAGCGTCCACATAGTCCTCGACGGGTAAGCCCTGCAAGTGCGGGTATCGCTCGGCTAGCTGATTGTATTTAATCGACTGACGCGGAAGGTTCAGACTGCTCACGGTCCGTACATTGGAAAGCAGATATTTTTGCTCGACCTTGCTGCCGGTTATTTCCAATGAAACACGCTGCGAATATTTTTCCGACCTCGTCATGTTTGCTGTCCATTGTAGGCAAAGTGGGTCTCGTTCCCCGTCTAATCCCAACTGCTTCGCGATTACATCATCCACCAAAGTCATCGAGGATCCGTCATCCAGAAAGGCGAAGGTTTCAACCGAGCGATTATTCCCATACAGGGTGACTGGCACAATCCGGAATAAGGTCGAGATTTTAGAATGGTGATGATTGGTGACGGCTTCCGACGTCACAGCTTTCTGGCTAGCACAATGCTTACTTGAATATGTATGTAGGAGGGAATGGTGTTTCAGTTGGCAGCCACCAATGTCGCATAACTTTTTTATTTTACACGGGCGTCTACCATGGGCCCCCAAGCAGATCCGACACAAGCTATTTTCCTTAACTGCTTTCCAGCGGCTCTCCAAGGCCATCTTGGCAAAACGAGGACAATTCTTTACCCTGTGATCGACCTGCTTGCAGACAAAGCATTCCGGGGGTGTAGCTCGGCTTTGCTCGGTGTCCAGGTATCGTTCATCAACAGCAGCATTCGAAACCACGTCCGAGACATGCGCGCCACAAAAACTTTTCTCTTTACCTCTTTCCTGTTTTCCCACTCGCTGTTGCTTTGTGTCAATGTGAAGTGTTACTTGAGAAGCTGCTGAAACCAATGTTGTCATGTACTGAGAAAATGTTTGCAGATTTACCGCATCATAACGCTGTTTGTGTAGTGCCCAGTCAAGTTTCAGATTTCCCGGTAGTTTTTCGACTAACTCAAACAGCAAGGTAGGGTTATTCAGATGAGCCATCTGTCCGCCAGCCTCCAGGTGATCGCAAAGAGTTTGCACTGTCATTCCGAATCCTATTAATGTTTCGAGTTTATCAGACCTCGGTACTGAGACCTCGCGCACTTTTTGCAGTAATGTGTGTATTAATAGCTCCGGTCGTCCATACAGCGTCTGCAGTGTAGCGATAACGTGAGGTACGGATGCGGGCAGCAAAAGCCGGCTGCGCACCGAGTCCAAAGCGGAACCCTTTAAGCAACGTTGCAACCTGATCAAATTTTCTGCATCTGTATACCCGCAGGCTTGACTGCTTGTATGGTACGAGCTTATAAAGAGGGGCCAATCTTCGGGGTTCCCGGTGAAGATCGGCAGTTCTCGTGGCATTACCTGCCTGGCTGCCAGTTGTTGTGGTGTTGGTCCCAATCCATACGGCGGGATAGAGAGTACACAGCTTGACTCCTGTGAGGGCGACTCAGGCATATGTTGTCCTATTGGTACTGTAGGTGGATGTGGCATAGGAGTTGTACCCTCGGGATTTCGATCAAGGTGTCTATGAAGCATCCCATATACTCCCGCGCGAGAATCATATTCCCGACCGAGTGTCGATCTCAGATTGGCTGGCTGCCTGATTATCCCAGTTGATTGATTATTAAGTTGAGGTTCAGGGTGAACTGGCGGTATGCTTGGCGCAAAAGGAGTAATGTTACTAATTGTTGCACGCCGGTCAATCTTCATAGCGGGATTAGGACAGTTAACGCCACCAAGGCTAGGCACTTCATTTCTTGGTTGATCTTGCCAATTTGTCGCTGTGACTGATCCCGTGAGTTTCGCAGTTACCGGTTTTTGCATCGTCGAACTAGCGATCCCTTGCTGTAGTGGTATCTGGTGTCGCCATTGGTTCACCTTGCTGAACATACTTTGATGAGAACATATGCTTGACCTATCATCATCGGCCTCTTCCAATTCCGCTTCCATTATACGAAATCTCTCATCGTGAAATTCCTGGTCAAGCTGCAGTTGCTTCATTTCGAATTCTGCCTTCTTCTGCGACTTTTGCTGTTCGTGACTGCGATCCTGTTCTCGACGTTCTAGCTCTAATTGTCTATCCAACAGAGCTTTCTGTGCCTCGAGTTTCTGAAGATGCAGTCGAGCTTTTGCCTTAACGCTGTGAGTGGTAGATAATCTTGAAGAACTGCCAGCTTGGGAGTTCTTGCCACTTCCCGCGGCATTTGGGTTTGGCGAATCTACATCAGTATTCTCGGTATCTTCTATAACGGGTGGTAATGCCGGAGGAAGGGTTGAACACTTAGGGCAAACGAAATCCCTTTCACTGACACTGTCACCGACCCCCACACACGCATAATGCCACCACATCTGACAACGATCGCACTGGACCATTTCATCATTGTCCGCCGAGTTGCATGCAGGGCAGTTTGTTGTCGGGGCCTTCCGACCATGCTTGGATGGCATCCTTTAATCTTTTAGATTAAAGGATGCCATCCAAGCATGGTCGGCTCTCAGTGACAAGTGCATTCTAAGTTTTAAGAACGGCTTCAAGAGTGCCATATAACCTCAATTGTTACCAGGGCGTTCAACAGTGTCGGACCTAGGATAGAATCCCGAGTACCGCCAGCTGTAATTGTCATTCTTGTCTCTGCCTTGTGTCGTAGATTAGTGTTCGGTTCTGAAAGTAGCTCTTGAACACCCTGCCGAGGAACTCGGGGTAGCAGTTAGTACTGATGAAAACATTCTTCGCATATAAGGTGACCTCCGCGCAATAGTGATTTCCACGTCGGTCTTGCAGTGTTGCTTAGGCAGCTTCCACTATTCCATTCGGATGGCATCCACTGTAGACCTGCAACTTACCGTGTACTTGGTAAGCCTGTCCAGGATTACTTCAGTCACTGAGAACTGACATACAAGTAAAGTTTTAAACTTGCGTAAGAAATAAAACTGTCGCTTTGAAATGACAACAGCATGTAGGAACTTGCCACTGGCCGGCGCCTTCGATCGGCCAGCAATCGCTATACGGCACTTGTTTGCAAACTTGGATACAATGGTGACTCACGCATGCAAACCTGTATGCGATGGTGATTATCAACGTATTTTCTTTTCAATGTTTACACAGGTTTTTCGAGAAACTTTGTTCTAGCTTATATGTCTGTTCTCTGTGCTTTAATGGACCGTATTCAACAGACATACAGACCTCTATGCAGAATAATTTCCAGGAACTCTTGCCGGCTTTGGCAGCAACATCAGCTTCTGTTACCTCCAGTTATCAGAACGAACATATCCAGCTTGTCCTGTATCGCTGTTTCCAGAACCAGGTTTGGGATTCAGTTGGGTCCTGAGACCTTCTTCACTTTCATGGCTTTTGCCCTCTCAAACAGCTCTTCGTTCGGGCTACTTCTTCATAATCATTCTTCTCGCTATATAATGGACAGAACGTTGGTTCATGCTGCAAGGAACGCCCTTGATCATCATCTTCTACGGGCACCTTTCAGGTGATACAGCTGGGTCTGTCATCTTCGCTATGGTTACTCTGTAGACCTAGCACGAAGGGTTCGCGTTGGTTTCGTGGCAAAGTTGCTCAAGGTAGGTTTTTTGTCAATAATTCACTTTTTTTTTGTTTTTGAAGTGAGTGCCAATACCTTATTTAAGACTTTTGGTTGGTATCCAACGGGAAAACAGGTCTAAATGGTGCGCTAAACGAAAGTAATTATGTGAAAACAATCACCCCAGAACCAAGATTCGAATCTGCAACCCTTGAGTCTCACACTTCCCGGCACTTCAAAAAAAAAAAAAAAAGAATATTTAATTCGAACGGCGAGTTTGATCCCGTCTAGTGGGGAAATTAAACAGATCACATGTGTTGGGTGACAGCTGAGCTGTTGTGAGTGATCTCTCTGTAGAGCCAGGTTATCACTGTCATCAATGCGATAATCATGTGTTCTTCCAGGGACGTCATCATAGTCCAGGGATACCAAAAGGGTCTACGCATTGGGCTGGAGTCTCAAGGTTTGCAGATTGGAATCCTGCCATTGGGGGGATTGTTTTCACATAATTACTTTCATTTAACTCACTATTCCGATCTGTTTTCCTCGTAGGGTACCACCAAAAAGCCTTAAATTAGGTTGTTTGCATTGTTTGCTTCGCTGAGAGTGGTTCTTGCAGCAATGCACCTCAACTTTTGTTTCTGTCTTTCGGTGGCATTATGAGCTCTCCGACTTCATCTTCAGGCTCAAAAACAACTTCCATGTAGATCGGCAGTCGTCGTATTCCACCAGTATGTCTGGTCCTGGGGTTTTCTTCACTTTCGTGGCTTTCGCCATTTTAATCAGCTCTTCGTTGGTTATTTGAACTTTTTCTTCCTTACAATCCTCCTTACTGTACGGTTGCAGCGGCCAGAACATTGATTCATGCTGCGGGAAAACTCTTCGACGATGACCTTAATCTTTTCTGGATACTTTTCATATGATATAGCCATTTATCTTCGCCATGGCAACTCTGTAGTCGTCTCCCCATGCATTCACGTTGGATTTGTGACATGTTTCTAGAAAGCATGATTTCTAGTTTAGCTTCAATACTTTGATGAGAACAATTTAAAATCTAACTCCTAAAAATTAAAAAAAAAACGATTATTCGATAAAATGATCCCACTATAACAAGCTTCTAAGATCAATCAAAGGATTCAAAGATCTGGGCATTTGAGTGTTCAAAATCCAAAGTTGAATAGATTAAAAATTCGAAGATACGGAGATTGAAACATTCTTCAAAGCCTTTGAGTCTACTTCTAAACTTCAAAGATACCAGGGACAAATGACCACAGAGTTGAAGTCCTCTCAAATGAAATTATCCTATCCTATCAAAGATACAAAAATGAAAAATGGTGAAAAATTACGTAGATTCGAAGATTCCAATATAAAGATCCGAAAATTCAAAGATAGAATGATTCAAAGGAACTTCCTTGTGTTTTAATTACAATCAAAGTTCCATTAAGTCGAATGAAATGATGAAGTTTGAAGAAGATCCAATAATACCAAGCTTAAAAGCTTAGCTTATCTTAGGTAGACTGCCCGTAATTTCACTTCCGGATTGACCGAATGAGTGAAAATGCACAATGAACCAAAAAATGGTACCTGGGAGGAGCGAATCATTCGCACTGTGCATGTTTCACTGATCCAACATTTTCATGAAATGATCAATCACAACGCCAGTCGCGTCCAATGCTGTTCCACACTCGCTGTTAATTGAGACCGAGACTACCTCTGCATCTCTACGAGAAAGAAATTGTGTTAGTAGGAAAGGAAAAAGACAGAAGAAATTATCCAGGGTAGTAAACAAACTCGGTTTTATTTGTGAAGGGAATATGAAATAATTTTGAGCGGCCCAACATGAATATATCAAGTACCGAAAACTTTACATTGTATGACGGATACATTAACAATTCCATGAGTGCGTCGTATGTTCCCCTTTCCTGTCATACGACCCACAAATCTTCCGTAATGCAGTTCCTGCCCGAGACAAAACTGAGTCCAACCCCAACCGCAGCCAAAATGTATGAACTGATCGTGGTTGAGGCCAGAACTTGACGGATCGGTAAGGGATAGGAGTTCTGTAGCAGAGGGGCAGTTCTGAAGAGTATCAAGCTGAACTAGTTGACAACGGTTCTCTTAGCAAGAAAACCGGAAAGGATCACGCCAGCTGTCTAAGAGCGAACCGCGTTGTATACCTTCATTTCGATCGCAGCCATTCATGTAGAGCGAATTCCAAAACGCCGAGCAATACTCCAGAGATGACCAAACTGAGGAACGGGCCAAACGTTTCAAGCAGTATGTATCGTATGGTCGAATCTAATACCACTTAAAGATCCCTCACGGAATTGAATTAGATTGAAGTAAATTGTTTCCTTTTTCCTAGAGAAAGTTGCTGCTGAACATTTTGCGAGATTCGGAAGCATTCGATTATCGCTACACCTAATGCTGAAGATATTGTTGAATTGTTGCTGCAGGAACTGTGTGTCTTCCAAACTCCAAACACAGTTGAAGATTTTGAGGTCATCTGCGTATAACAACCGTGGTGCACTCGATCTATAGTTCACATCGTTGAAGTAAAGGTAAAAGATAAAAGGTCCAAGATGACTTCCTTGCGGGATGCCAGATGTGGCTGCAAATATTTCGGAGCATTCGTTTCCTTTGTTAACACTCAGCCTACGGCCGATGAGATACGACCGAAGCCAACGAAGGAGTGAACCGTGGAATCCCAGTTTGACTAATTTGGTAGATCGGTGAAAAACATCCTCGAACCCTTCAGGGACGAAAGAAGCGAACGACAATAGATTCGTCATAGTCGATTGGCTGGGTATGGATCCAGGTTGATCTTCTAAGATATATTGCTTACAGTGACAAACACCGGTTCCGTCACAACTAACTCGAATTGAAATGTCCAAAGCTTCGAAGCTCAAAAAATCTGATAAGTCATAAAATCAAAAGTGAAAACATGGGAAGATCCTAATATTCAAAGATACAATGATTCCGAAATAACAAACTTCAAATATCAATCAAAGGATTCAAAAATCTGTATATTGGAAGGTTCAATGATTCAAAAATTCGAAGACTCGAAGAAAAATAATAATCGTCAGAGGTTTTAAGTCCAAAGCTTCAAAATCTAAAACTTCGAAGACCCAACAATCCAAAGAACAATAATACCAAATAACATCCTTTGAACATCCAAAAAGTCCATGGAGGAGATTCAAAGATTTAAAGATGAAAATACCAAACGTAAATTCCTAAACTTTAAAGATACAAAGGATCCAAGGGGAAAATACACAGATTCGAAGATCTCAATACACTAATAAAATCGTTAGATCGGTACATTCAAAGATAAAATAATCCAAAACTTGTATTTTAATTACGCTCAAAATCCATTAAATCGAATGATCGGGCGATTCCAAGACTCAACGATGTAGAGATCCAATTTTTTTTTCACGATGACCATGCGTTTCGTAAAACCGCACAACACGCTCGCGGAGTGCTTGCTGCTTGGACGCAATCTTCGATTGAAATGACAGCACCCGAGCAAAAAAAACATTCCACCCATTTCTAGGGAGTCCAGAGAGCAATTCTCTTGGAGAGAAAAAAAATTCACGCTATTACAGAAAGGTATTGAAATCATTTTCATTTTCTATTGAACACTTGTTAGCCAAGTATCAAACGATGCAAAAACTTAAGAATCGGAAGATTCCAAAATCGAAAAATCTCGAAGACAAAGTTTTCGAAAAATGGCAAACTTCGCCCTTCATCCATACAAAATCAGAAGACTCCTAACATGCAAATATACCAAGCCTCAAAGGTACAAAAGGGAAAAGATTCAACAATGATTCAAAGATACGAATATACAAAGATGAAAATATTCAGTGATTCGAAGGTACGGAGACCGAAAGATCTAAAAATTCAAAATCAAGGCCAAATATCAGGAACAAAATTAAAAATTCCAGCATGCAAAACTTCGATCTCTACTACTCTAACTTCAAAGATTCGAACATCAAGACACTCAATGATCCGAAAGATTCAAAGATACAGCGATCTTATATCCGAGAAATCCAAGGATTTGTGGATTCAGAAATCTAAAAATGCAAAATTACAAACCTTCAAAGATACAAAAATGAGAAGATTCAACGACTAGAAGACCGCAGATCTAAAGATTCAAGGTCCAAATTATCAGAGCCTAAAATCTAAAAATCGAAAAGGTACGAACCTTCAACGATATACTGACACGGGTGACCAATTTCATTCCTGGGATTTTTCATGCCAAAACTCGATGCTAGATTATTTACCATTACTATGCGAATTCTTAAAAGTAATTAGACGTGCATGTTACCTGTTCGTCATGATATCGTTATGTATCTCAGAACTACGCATGGTCCTCTTTGACTTAATGTACGTCAAATTATACAAGAATGTATAAGATTCAAAAACAAATCTAAGATCTGGAGATTATGAGATGCGAAGATCTAACGATACCAAAAGCAACCGCTACAAAGACGCGCAGATTCAGGTATTAAAAAAAATCAACAATGCGCAAATTCAAAAATCCGGCGATTCAAAAAACGTTTACTAACTTATATTTCTAGAACATGAACAATGATTTCAAATAAATTGATAGTGGCTTATGGAACTATTTCGCCTAAGAAGACATTAATAATAAAATCTAGAAAATCTAACAGATTAAATCTTGTCAATTGAGTAAGGATATGATATTCCAGAACTTCCCGTGTGCATTCATCACTAGGACTGCATTCCAAAATAACAAACATTCGTTGTCGATAACAAACCACTGTCCATACAAACATTCTTGATGAAGAAAACACTCAGCAGGCCTTGCGAAAACTAAAACCTGCGATGACCCGCACTGTTTACCAAGCACAATCAATCAAGTTTTCAGATTTCTTTCACAGATAAACAGACTCCTGCTAACAGCGCTTGCATCATTTACATGACAACGATTCATACACGCGGGAAAATATTTACTCAAAAAAAAAAAACATTACCTTTTTCAGTGTACTGGACAGACTGAAGGACTGCGAGTTGACTCGTATCATATTGAGCTGCAGTTTTGCTTCAAACACAATAAAACAAAAACTTCACTCTTCAAATCGGCAGCAAAATTACAGCACAACAGCTTTCTTCTTATTCTTATAGATTGCTGTTTCAACAACCCGAACAAACACCGATTCCGTTGTGTGTGTGTGTGTGTTCGTATGAATGGATTATTGATATTCACTTCTGGCAAAGCCCCCGAATGCCTTCTCTGTTGACAAACATCGATCAACGAACGGACAATAGCACTGACATCACCACCAGCAATAAATACACCTGCACCACCTCAATCGCAATCGGATACGCGATGAATTCTTCTTCCTTTCGGAATTTCGGCCAATAGGGACTAGGTGTCAGCAAATCACAAGCTTGTTTTATTCCGTTGCTTTTCCACGATTTAATAACAATAACGGGTGACTGCAAACAGACGAATTAACTGTCAATTGTTTACACGGGCGGTGGTTTCCAAAACGGTCGGATTTGGGTTATGACTGGCGTCAACAATGGTTTCGCGAAATAAGATGCTAATTTGTACGAAAAGTTCAATACAAAGCTCCGAACCGTTTTTCGAACCCGACCCGGGTTATCATTCCACAATCAGCGCAATTAGCATTCCGTCGTTATCAATGAAAACACATTTCCGTAGTCACATCTGAAGAAGTGACTTCCGCTGTAAACACAATACACACACAAGCCAACTAACGGGTATTGGCGCTAATCTCGGCACTTAATCCGCACCAGAGAGAAAGCAGATCCGGAAAGGAGGAGGGCAGCAGTAATAAAAGCACCAATCCAACACTTTTTCTGGGCTACCCCGAGGCTGAGTTTCAGTACTATCTCAACCTCAACCTCAGCTCCCTTGGCTCACGTATGTACCTACGGGGTATGTAAGGCGGATTGCGTTAATCCTCCGTTTCACACTTTATCCATTTTCGCGCGCCCAAACACCACCTCTCGGTCAGTGCCAGTGCCAGGGTCTGCCTGCGGAATAACGGAACTTCCGCGGCTAGTTAGCGGTCGTCGTTCTGGTTGCACCTGAAAAAGTCGGGCCTCCACAGTACAGCGCAATCGATGATGACGCGGATAGCAGGATCAGGTTTTCTCGGGTCGAGATGCCGCGATCAAAGGGAGATCCTGGAGTCGCACACGGGACGGACGGGGAGGGCTGTCCCGGAAGCTAGACTGGGTCGAAAGGTTAAAACTACTGCTCAGCAGGAACTGAATCAAAAAGAAACTAATTAACATGCGCGGTACCCGAACGGTTTCTCACTAGACGTGTGTATGTACGATCACTTCGAAGGTTCATATGCGACTAAAAACCTGCGGGTCCTGGTTCTCTCACTCTCGCGTCGATCGATTCTCTCGCTCTCATCAGCAGCAGCGGCAACAGCAGCACCATTCGCCAGCATTAATAACATGCTGCTGTTGTAGCTCGCCATCGAAGAAGGCGAGGAGCGGCGACGAAAAAAAAAACACGACGGTCAATAAAAACAGACCCGACCCGTCATATGCAGGCCAGCCAGCACAATCGCCAATTCTCTCACCGTATGTTGCTGATCCCCGGCACAGTGTAATAAGTAGAGACACGCTTGATTCCTATCCGTCTTCCCGGGTCCCTTTTCGACACACACCAGCCACACACCCGATCGGACCGGGATGGCACGACCCCGCAGCGTCGATTCCTTTAGCAATGGAACTTATTTTATGGTTGGCATTTTCGACTTTTGGCTGCTTGGGTACTGCTGCTGCTGCTGAAGGCGGCGTTGGTTAGGGTGGTTCGAAGGAGTTTTTTTGTGGCATTCAAAATGCATTTCTTCCACATTTGATAGCTGGGTAAAATTATAAAATTTATTTGAGCTTTCAATTAACAGTTTTCAATTTTTTCCACCATACAAAATCTTTTTTCCTTTTCAATATTAAAAATCGATAATATAAATCTCTGCCCAACGGGATATACCAAATAATAAAGAAAATATTGAAATACAGAACTTTTTAATAGTTTTGATTCCAATACTACTAACTTTTACATTTTGATATACCAACCAATTTCAATTGAAGTGAGCTAGAATTTAAGGAACAGGAAATACAGTAAATATCTGGTTTTGTCAGTGTCACATGAAAATCTGTTGGTTGGGCTTTACGTACCAAGTCAAATTCGAATAATTACTTTCTTGAACATTTATTCAAATATTAAAAATGCAAAATATTCAAATTGAATATGAGACTATGATTACTAAAGGTAATAAAGAGGAATATGTTAACAGCTTTTGGTTTAATAAAAAGAAAAAAAATGTCCTGATTTTGTCACATACCCAATGAAGCTGAATGAAGGATACTAGTGACAAACAGTCTCATAATATATAACTGTAAGTCATATCTTTTTAAAAAGTTACAACTTTAACATGACTGACTATGAAAACATACAAGGGATGCCCTCAAAGCAGAGCTCTGTCACCATAACTGTGGGCATTTGTTGTAGACGAGCTATTGAAATAATCAGAATCCGACTCTAACTTAATGACAGGGCTAAGCTAGTGCCGGATTGACATAATTTGTGTTTCTGGGCAAACCTGTAATCCTACGTGATGTCGCGCAAGAAAATATGAGACTATGATTACTAAAGGTAATAAAGAGCAACATGTTAACAGCTTTTGGTTTAATAAAAAGAAAAAAAATCTCCCGATTTTGTCCCATACCCAATGAAGGTGAATGAAGGATACTAGTGACAAACAGTCTCTTAATATATAACTGTAAGTCATATCTTTTTAAAAGGGTACAACTTTAACATGACTGTGACTATGGAAACATACACGGGATGCCCTCAAAGCAGTGCTGTGTCACCATAACTGTGGGCATTTGTTGTAGACGAGCTATTGAAATAAGCAGAATCCGGCTCTAACTTAATGACAGGGCTAAGCTAGTGCCGGATTGACATAATTTGTGTTTCTGGGCAAACCTGTAATCCAGCGTGACGTCGCGCAAGAAAATGAGTTAAATTTTAAGCTGATGAGAACTAGTGAAATCGAAACATTTAGTTTGGCTTAGCAAGTCAATATTATATTTCTCCTCAGAGGAGAAAAACGTAGCTAAAATTATTTTTTGCTCGCTAAGTATAAAATTGCGCGTTAGGAGCATAAAACCTAAAACTAAATTAATCAACGGGATGGAAGTTAACACAGGCGAATGCTATGTTGCCATCTGCTCACGATTATGATATCTAATTCCCTTCGACGATAGAATCGCATCGACCACCGTCAGCCAAGCTACTGTGACAAAATACCTTGGTATCTCTCTTGATCTTAACTGAGGCTTTCCGAATGTTTGTCTGCAACCGTCGCAAGGGCTTTCCCAATGCTGGAATTTATTCGTAGTAACTTTCAATCATTTGTGGAGGTTTACTGCCTAAAGCTTCCATCGTTCGCAGTATCCTTGAATATGCATTGCCAATATGCAGTGCCGCCGAGTGGGGAGGGGGGACGGGGTGTTTCCCACCGGGCCCGGAGTTGTGGAAGGGGCCCGAACTTTGAACAGAAGGGATGATTCTAACGAATGATATTTCAATAACAATTTTTTTGAAAATGTGTTTCGATTTCGTCTCATCAAAATCAGACACTAGCTTAGTGACAGTTACAGAGAAAATAGCATAGTGCAGATTGTATTGGCTTGCTAAGCCAAAGCAAGTTACTATTTCATAATAAGAAGCTTTATAAGAATTTCTTTTCTTGTGGGACATTATTCAGGACAAGGGATTTGCTCAGAAACACAAACAGTGTTTTCGTTTTTTGGAACCAGCGTCAATCCCGCGCTGGCTCAGCTCTGTCGCAAAGTTAGTGTCGGATTCTGATGAGACGAAACGCAAATTCCATTTAGAAAGAACAAGAAAATCCACTAAGAAAACGATTCATAGTAATTTCTCGTGTTCACTTAAAAAATATTATTTGAATACGAGAACCCGAAACTTTCTCGACCAAAATATTTTTTTTCCGGTATTATGGAATTTCGTCCAATAAATTTTATATTCTTCATATAATCTAAAGTTTCTCTTCATTACATTTTTTTTCTCTTGTTCGATTGTTTCATAGCTGAATTTTCTGCATTTTTTGTTGATTCTTTTTCCATTTCATCCAGGTTTTTAGTCTTTTTTCCGTGTATTCTTGTTTCATATTTTGTTTTATATATTTCTTCATGTTTTACCTTTTATATTACCATATTACCATTCTTCCTGTTTTTTCAAATTTGTCCAATTTATACTTGTCCTATTTTTTCGATTTATTTCATCTTCTCATGTTTTTTTTTAGTTTTTGGGTTTTATCTATCGTTTTATTTGTTTTTTTATTCATCCGTGATTTCATTAAATTCATTTCGCAAAATTTTATTCCTTACGATTATTTTAGGGGTTTTTTCATATTTTTGAATAAACCTTTTTTAGTATTTTCTCCATCCGAACTT
Source organism: Topomyia yanbarensis (assembly GCF_030247195.1). Classification (NCBI taxonomy): domain Eukaryota; kingdom Metazoa; phylum Arthropoda; class Insecta; order Diptera; family Culicidae; genus Topomyia; species Topomyia yanbarensis. The sequence goes on from NC_080670.1 coordinate 30,046,313, forward strand.
CCTCCACATTTTTTATTTTTGTTCTTTTTTTTAAATAATATATAATTTCCTTTCAGTTTTTTAATTCGCTCTGATTTTTTTTGTTCTCCATTTATCAGATTTAAAAATTATGCATTTCTTTTGTGTGGATTTTTTACAAAATTTTTCAATTTTTTTTGATTGTTGTGTTCCATTGCTTTGAGCACTTTTCTTTTTTGTCCATTTAAACAATTTTGAATATTATGTTTTCCATTTTCAATTTGAACCCGTTATTTTATTTTGATCTTTTTGTAATTTGTGCATGTTTTCTGTTTTCCATTTTATCTAATTTAAAGGTTTACTTCATATGAATTTATTTTTCATTCCCCCTTTTTATTTTTTCTAGTTTTCTCTTTTTTTCTTTATTGTAGTATAGCTATTTTTCCCATTTCGCCTAACATTTCCATTTTCAGCTATTTATACCATGTTTTCTATGATTTCACTATTGTCTGTTTTTAGGATCTTTTTACTTGTTCCTGTATTCTTTTGTTCCTTCAATCCGTCCTTTCCATCCAATTGTTTCCATTTAATTCTATTTTTATTATTTCATTGCACTTATTTAGTTCAAAATTGTTCATTAAAAAAATTATTTATCTATTTTTTATATTTCAAAGTTAAACAGTTCAAGCAAAAACAATTATTCGTCATTTCTTCTATTTTGAAATATTTTTAACAGTTTTCCCGTTTTCTTGTTTTTATTCTCTCCATTTTTTTTATTTTGTACCAAATTTTAATATTTTAATCATTTTGTATTAATTTTATTTGTACGTCTAATTCAGTGGATCCATTACGTGCATTTCTATATTTGTTTACTTTTCTGTAGCTTTGTTTTTATTTTTTTGTTATGTTAATTTTTTCCATTTGTCGTTTTTTCTATTTTCCATACTTATGATATTTTATTTATTTTTTCGTTTACCTTTTTTCATTATTTTAACCATTTTGCCAATATTTTTCTATTTCTTAAATTTTAGTCCAATTTCCTTTTTTATTTTCTTCGTCGAATTTGATTGTTTCATTTACTCAATCTGTTTTATGTTGCTATTTACTCATTTTTTTACAAGCTTTCAAATTTCAAGTTTTCCATTTTCGGTTTGATTTGGACCGCTTTGGATTTTTTAAATTTTGGATACTGGTAGGTTTTGACTATTTGCTTTCTAGTTTTGTTCTATTTTATCTACTTATTATGTTTTTCTTATTTTCTATTTTTTTTGTTTTTCGTTCTTTAAATTCGACCTCCATTGAATATTCGTTTTGCTTTTTTGAATTTATTGTGTTTCTATTTTGCTACTGCAATTTGCAATAGGTTATTATTGAGTTTAAAAAAAACTGTACTAAATACATAAATAAGGGACTCGCTAAAATCAGTTTTTCCCTGAAACCAAAGAGAATCAGCTACACTTTCGGGTAAATGAGATGCTGTATCTTCAGAGACTGACAATGTTGTAGCGCACCGACTTGTCCGAAAGTGTTTTTCTTTAATGAATTCCGGGTGAAATTCAGAATTGTCTGAGCTTCGAACCAATTGTTTCCCATAAAATCCAACAATTTTACTACTTTTTTTGTCTCATCTGACCAGAAGATGTTTTGCTATATTGTTTGGAATTTTCAGAACCAACCCACTTTAGTTGTTCTTTGGCGAACTATAGTCGAGTTACTGGCTTAGATGTTTACTGGTCTAGTAGGACTTCCTTGGGTCTCCTACCAAGAAGTTTATGCGCCACAAGCCTCCTCTGGAGAGTTCTGTCTGGGTGACACTGGTTATTTCAGATCATGCGTGATCTTCGACACTGGTTTGAATGTATCCATTGTGAAAAGTTGTTTGATATAAGCATAATTTACGGCGGTAGTTTTCCTGAGCATCACGCGTCGCCTGGTTTCGCATCACGACGAACACAAACATGTTGTCGGCATTTTCGGAACACGAGAGCAATATCTCGCTGCGATTTTCCTTCAAATTAGTTATGAAATATATGCGTTTCGTCTTCGTTTCATCAGAATACGACACTAACTTAGTGACAGGACTAGGTTTCGAACTTCGTTCACTAGTTTGTTTTATCAAAATTTGTCCCATTTTCAAAAATAATATCTTCGACCCTTCAGTACCGTCTTTACACATGAGCACATTAGATTATGGCTAAGGGATTTTAAGGGCCCCGCAATTAGGATGGATATGAAACCATTCGACGTTTTATCAATTCTTGTTTGGCAAGCGATTCGCGGGTGTGGAAAAATGGTTCTGCTCTTCGTCACATCTGAAACCGTCAATGGACAAATCTACCAGGACGAATGCCTCCCAAAGTGACTTCTACTCTGTTTGAGCTCTCGCAAACGCTCATAACTGTTTTTATCGTATTTGATAACTTCACTATACGTGGATCATCTTAAACAAAACTAATCTACTCCAAAAAAGTTAGAAGTGCATGAGAAAGTGTTATTGAAGGTATTTACACAAATTTACCCTACCGTTGTACTTAACTTGGTTAAAGGAATCAAGGCCATTTCATCATTATTTATGTACTACATTTCCATCGGACTTTTGGCAACCTATATTGTATGTCCAATTTCGATTACTCTTATTTTTTTACTAAAAATAGGATTACATGTTATTCCCATTCACAGAAGACTGAACACAAACAGAAAAAAACCATCAGAAAATTTTAATTCTGGAATCTGCCTGATTTGGCTCAAATTTGGAGTAGAGTTTTTAATATCACTCTCAATTCAATTATAGGGATCCCTTAGTTCAATAGTGTTGTTTTAGAGGCCCCGAATGGTCTTAATACTTTTCTCGATAAACTGATAACTAATTCGCTAAAATAGGCTTTTAACGCAATATTAGATGTTTCTTCTAAGGGTCGTCAAACGGTTAGACAACATAGTTCTCACAAGTCTCCTATCTCATGTCTCCACGCGAGTCAAAGTCTATTGATGATATTTGGCCCATCAACCGGGACGACTGGGTGCTATCAGCCTTCTGTTTCTGTCGATAGTTGCAGAATGAGAGGGTGCGACCACATCTAGTCGAGAAAATAGTACAATAAAAATGAATAGCTGATCGGAAATCAGTCCAGAATTCGTTGCGCCTGTTTTTATGAATCTAATTTCAAGTTCCGTTATTGCTAACAAGACCGTGTATTAATTTAACAACACTTTTTGGGGGTGGGCGTAGCGTGTTGGTAAATCGATTGCCTTGTACGCAGCGCACTTGGGTTCGAGTCCCGTCCCCTAAACACACTTTGTGTTTCAATCGAATGACTGGTCAAACGTGATGTCCCGACGTGATGTGTCGTATCGGCATAAACAGAACTTCTGCTCGGACGGGACATCACGTTTGACCAGTCGTTCGATTGAAACACAAAGTGGGCTTTAGTTTTAGAGATTTAGCGTCGAACCGGCGCTAAACTATTCCGACAAAAAGTTAGTGTCGGTTTCTGATGAGACGAAGTCCAAACGCACCCATGACTTTATTTAGTTAGGATTTGTGCCCTTCGCGTACAAAGACTGGTTTCACTAAAAAGTTTCGCCCTGGTGAGAAATTTTGGTGTTTACCCAATTTTTCTCCTTAGGGGTGAAATATAGCATAGTGCATTAAATAAGGTTATTAGGTATTACGAATTGTACAATGTTCATTGTAAAACCGAAATTTCAGACACCTCCCGAAAGTCTATGGCTTGTATCTTTTATTGAGATTGGCAAATTACAAATCACTGTTAGAAAGTTGAGGCGAAGAAGAAAAATTAACCCAAAAAATGAATTTCAATTGGCTAAACTCTCAGTTTTGTGGGTTTCGTCAAAAACCTTGTTTTTTAAAGAAACCCAGTTTTTAGTGCGAAAATCAGTAATGTATATTTTGAAAACCAACCATTATACATTAATTGTCCTGTACATAGAGAATCGGCTGCGAAATCTGTCTAAGCAGGTCAAATTTAATTGCGGAATACAGTAATGTTTCGATTATATCACTATGCGTTTATATCAATACTCGTTTATATCACCCTCGATTATATCACGGTTTTGTCTCGATTATATCACGCTTTTTGAAAAACAGACAAGGCACACTACGTTTTGATCCAATTAAGCCACATGTTGTCAACTCCGCTAGCGAATGACGGATCCCAATAGTGGCATGTCTGTAATAATATACGTACATGGAACTATTGAGATCCAGAGCTACAGGTCCAAAGCCCTGGTAAAGGAGGATGGTTGTGATGATCCGGGCCGAGATCACCACGTAAAGCAAGGTAGGGCATAACCCCAATTCCAAGGCGTGAAGCGACCCGTGCCGAGGGATGAGTGATCGAGAGGGTGAAAAAGATGCTCGATCGTTAACGGAGCCTGTGGGGTACCTGGGCAACCCCCACAGTAAGCGTCCCTTACCACGCTAATGCGGAGCTCTGGCGTGGCGGACATATATTTCTCGCGCTACTCGTGGGAATTTTCATGGAGCAAAATAAAAATAATAAAAATAAACAGACGGAGGTGCCAAACCCCTTCGCAAGAGGTGGTTTGGCGAGGTCTCCCCCCCGTGGGGAGAGTAGTGGAACGATGAGTGCTGTACTCGAAAGCACCAGTGACCCCCCAGCAGCGGTAGGCAATACCCCTACCAATGCATCGGAGGGGCCAATAGCTGCGATGCGCAAAGTAGCGAAGCAACTCGATGCTATAATCGACTTCGCTAGCGCAAAGCAGAACATAGCCAAGGAGTTGAAGTTGAGCCTTCTGGAGCTCCGGAAAGCTGTTCGTGTCGCAAGACAGGAACAGCAGGCATATGTTGAGAGGGTGGAATGTCGGGAGAGGCCCGACAGAGAAACCCAGACAGTGGCCTCCAATAGGGAGGAAAGAGAGAAGGTTAATAGAGGTTCACAGACAGTGGCCTTTACCTTCTATGGAGCAGCCACGTCGATCGGAGCGGCGACCGAGTTCCCCTCGAAGGGAAAGGGAAAGGGCAATCGCAAGACGGCATCGAATGCGAAGCGCCCTAGGAAGTCGCCAGGAGAGGGTGCCAAAACCGACACCACTCGGCGTGCAACCGTCAAGGTCAAACGCCGCCTGGGTGAGGTAAGCGAGGGCGAGAGTTACCTCGCTGTGGAGAGCGATGGTACCAGCAACCCGACACGACCGGGGCAGGGGGGCTCAAACCCCTGGACGCTGGTTACCAAGAAGAAGCCGGCACCGAAACCGGAGGTACCGCGGCCTGCGAGGAAGGCCAAGGACAGAGGCGAAGCCTTGTGGTTAAAAACCGACAAGGACAAATACGCCGATGTCCTTAAATCGATGAAGGCGGCCGAAAGCCTCTCGGCCCTTGGGCAGGATGTGCGTAGCGTAAGACGCACCAACACGGGAGAGATGCTCCTGGTGCTGAAGCGAGGCGCACAATCAAGTGCAATATATAAGGCCTTGGCTCAAGAGGTCCTTGGCGAGGGCGCCCAAATCAGGTCGCTAGGTGCGGAATCAACTCTCCAGTGCAAGCACTTGGACGAGTTCACGACCGCAGAAGACGTCGTCGCAGCCGTCAAGGAGCAATGCGGCGTCACAATCGAGCGGGCCTCTGTGCGATTGAGGGACGGACCCTCTGGCACCCAAGTAGCCTACCTCAGGCTACTGAATGCGGATGCCAAAAAGGTAACCGAGAAAGGGAAGCTGAAGATCGGCTGGTCGGTATGCCCTATTAGTATACCCCAGCCGCCTTCAGTGGACAGGTGCTATTGGTGCCTAGAATCCGGCCATAAAGCTTATGAATGCAAAGGCTTAGACAGGAGTAAGCTATGTCGTCGATGCGGCGAGGAGGGGCATAAAGAGCGGGGGTGCACTAAGGCATATAAGTGCCTTATCTGCACCTCTAAGAAGCAAGCCCATAAACATGCTATGGGCGGACCTTCGTGTCCCTTCGGCGAGTTAAATAAGAAGAAGCCGTGAGAGTCACACAGCTAAATCTTAACCATTGTGCAGCAGCCCAACAGCTGCTGTGGCAGTCGGTCTCGGAGTCGAGGACAGATGTCGCCCTCTTATCAGACCCGTACAGCATCCCTGCCGGCAACGGCAATTGGGTGTCGGACGGGTCTGGAATGGTGGCAATCTGTACAACGGGAAGGTTCCCGGTTCAAGAGGTAATACACCCCTCCGCCGAGGGTGTGGCGATTGCCAAGATCAATGGTGTGTTCTATTGCAGCTGCTACGCCCCTCCAAGGTGGCCAATAGAACAGTTCTACCAGATGATCGACAGGCTCTCGTCGGACCTCGTGGGCCGGAAACCGGTAGTAATAGCGGGAGACTTCAACGCTTGGGCAGTGGAGTGGGGCAGCCGCTGTACAAATAGCAGGGGTCAAGCGCTAATGGAAGCGTTTGCGAAACTCGATACTGTGCTAGCTAATGATGGCTCCGCTAGTACATTCCGTAGAAACGGAGTGGAGGCGTGGATTGATTTGACCTTTGCCAGCCCGAGTCTGGCTCCAGGCATGGAATGGAGGGTAGACGAAGGCTACACCCATAGTGATCATTTAGCAATCCGCTTTAAGATCAACTATGGTGTGCAGCATCCGAGGGCGGGAGATCCCTGTCAGGTACACGGGTGGAAGTCCAATCACTTCGACAGCGAAGCTTTCACCGCGGCCCTGGGACTGGAGGCCAACACCGACAGTCTAAGCGGGGATGCGCTGGTAGCTGTTCTATCACGCGCGTGCGACGCCACTATGCCGAGAAAAACACTGCCAAGAAACGGTAGATGCCCGGTATACTGGTGGAGTGCCGAGATTGCAGCTCTACGGTCAGCCTGTCTCAGAGCTAGACGTAGGATGCAAAGAGCTCGCACCGAGGATGCAAGAGAGAACCGCCGTGAAGTGTTTCGAGCTGCGAAATTAGCCCTTAACAAGGCTATTAAAAGCAGCAAGAGAGCGTGTTTCGACAACCTGTGTGAGAGTGCCAACGCGAATCCGTGGGGTGACGCCTACCGGATTGTGATGGCCAAGACCAAAGGGGGCTCCTCACCCCCAGAACGGTCTCCGGACCGGTTGGCAACGATTATCGAAGTACTCTTCCCGTCTCGAGCCACAAGCCCCTGGCCACCTGCACTACGAGACAGTGCGGGCACGGTCGAAATGGTGGCTCCAGTGACGAACGAAGAACTACTCGCAGTGGCTAAATCCCTAGCAATGAACAAAGCTCCAGGGCCGGATGGAGTCCCGAACAACGCTCTCAAGGCAGCGATCATAGCGAACCCGAACATGTTCAGGCTAGCTATGCAGAGATGCCTTGACGAGTGCCGTTTCCCCGATAGATGGAAAAGGCAGAAACTGGTGCTGTTGCCGAAGCCCGGGAAGCCGCCAGGCGACCCATCGGCGTACAGACCAATCTGTCTGATAGACACGACTGGCAAACTGCTTGAGAGGATCATCCTCAACAGGCTCACCCCGTACGCGGAAGGTACGGACGGTCTGTCAAGCAACCAGTTTGGCTTTCGGAAGGGTAAGTCCACAGTGGACGCTCTCAACTCAGTGATAAATACTGCCGAGATAGCGATCCAACGAAAAAGGCGAGGTATTCGATACTGTGCGTTAGTGACACTTGACGTGAAGAATGCATTCAACAGCGCAAGCTGGGATGCCATCGCGCTCTCGTTACACCGGCTTAGCCTACCGGTGGGTCTGTACCGGATCCTGGAAAGTTACTTCCAAAACCGCGTACTGCTATACGAGACCGATGCCGGTCAGAAAAGGGTTCCGATTACCGCCGGAGTCCCGCAGGGCTCGATCCTAGGCCCGGTGCTATGGAACCTCATGTATGACGGGGTTCTGAGACTGAAGTTCCCTCCTGGGGTCAAGATCGTCGGCTTTGCCGACGACGTAACCTTGGAGGTCTACGGGGAGTCAATTCCTGAGGTAGAACTAACCGCAGAACACGCGATTAGCACGGTGGAGGAATGGATGAGCGCGAGAGGCCTGGAGCTCGCTCATCATAAGACGGAGGTAGTTATCGTCAACAACCGCAAGTCGGCACAACATGCAGTTATCCATGTGGGAGAAGTCGCGATCACTTCACAGCGAAGTTTGAAGTCTCTCGGAGTCATTATAGACGACAAGCTGACCTTCGGCAGCCATGTCGACTATACGTGCAAGAGAGCGTCGACTGCTGTTGCGGCACTATCGAGAATGATGTCCAACAGCTCAAAGGTGTGCGCCAGTAGACGTAGGTTACTGGCAGGCGTTGCCGTATCTATCCTCAGGTACGGCGGCCCGTCATGGTCAAGAGCACTGAGGGTAACCAGTTACCTACAGAAACTGGAGAGCACCTACCGCGTGATGTGCCTCAGAGTGATATCTGCCTACCGCACGGTATCACACGATGCATCCTGCGTGATAGCGAGCATGATGCCAGTCGGGCTGGTCATTCGGGAAGATGAGGAGTGCTTTGAGCTACGTGGAAATAGGGGAGCCCGCGAGCGCACCAGGGTGACCTCGGTCGCCAGATGGCAGCGTGAGTGGGACAACTCCTCGAAAGGTAGGTGGACCCACCGGCTGATACCTAGCATATCGAGCTGGGTGGGAAGACCCCATGGGGAAGTTCACTTCCACCTGACACAATTCCTGTCAGGCCATGGCTGTTTCCGTCAGTACCTCCACAGGTTCGGACACGCGGAGGTCCCAGTCTGCCCGGACTGCCCAGGTGTAGATGAAACTGCCGAACACATACTGTTCGTATGTCATCGGTTCGACGTCGAAAGAAGAGCAATGCTTGACGTCTGTGGCTGGGACACAACCCCGGATACCCTTATCCAGCGGATGTGTCAAACGGTGGAGAAGTGGAACGCAGTCTCGGCTGCTACCATCCAGATTGCCAGTAGGCTACAGGTAATCTGGCGAACCGAGCAACAGACGGCGGGCACGGCTAACTAGTGATTGGTTAGTTGGAGCGAAAAAGGCCAAGCGCAAAATAAGAGAGTGAATGGTCTGTTCATGCCGAGGTAGGTTGGCGCAGCGAATGGCAACCGCGTAAGGGGTAAACCCAGCCACCCCGAAGCAAGACAGAAGAGTGAGTGTATAGGCGTATAAGTGGACTGCCTCATGCCAAGACGGGAGGGTCGTAGCGTAGTATGTTGGAACTAAGCTATCGATGCCTCATGGCGTGGCAGAGGAGTGAAAGGGTGAGCATCCAAGTCAGTCTCACACTGCATGTTAAGGGTGAGCATAAAAGTCAGCCTCACAGGTTGGTAGCAAGCAAGGAATGAAAAAGGTGAGCACAAAAGTCAGCCTCGCATGGTATGTCAGAAGTGGGGCCTAAGAAAAATGTCCCACATGGGATGCCAGAGGGAGTGACAAAGGTACAATAGAGTGGCACGATTGAGAGTGAATCAGGTGATAGGGTGAGCACCCAAGTCAGCCTCACATGTATGGGTAGGGCGAGCACAAAAGTAAGCCTAGCAAGGAATGAGTAAGGTGAGCACACAAGTCAGCCTCGCATGGAACGTAAAAGGTGAGCACAAAAGTCAGCCTCATGTGGGAGTGTTTGAGAGCGAATCAAAGTGTGATTGAGAGAGCACCCAAGTAAGCCTCATACAGGATGTATGATCGCGCGAGTGAGAGTGAATGAGTACACTTAGTACAGCCATCCCCCCAGAAGTAATACCGAGAGGTAGTTCCTGGGAGGAATGATGGCGGAGCCCAATGGAGTTTAGTCGGTATTAATGGCTGGTCACCATTCGAGTCCGACACGCCCCCAGTGCATCCCGTGTGGTAGATTGGACCCTACCGTTAGCACGTGTACTGGGCTAGGACATAAAGGTCTTCTCCATTGTAAAAAAAAAAAAAAAAAAAAAAAAGCCACATGTTGTGTCCTGGCACTTTAAGGATTTTTTCACAATTGATTTGCTTATTTACATGTAGAGTAATGAACCTATTATTGGGTTTCGGACCATTTCGTTAAGGGTTTATATATGATGAGGTCTCTCAAAAAGTTGAGCTTTTTTATTTTTTTATCTTTATGTATAGATTCTTAAGAAAGCATCTGAAATTTTTATAGAGGTCTAAACAGTAGAAGCAAAGTTATAGCACTGTTCAATGAACAGTGTTCATCTTGTCCCTTTATATGAACGGAGGGCGTGGCGCGAAACTTTAAACGTGAATTATCTTGAAATCATGTTTAACAAAAACGTTGTTGCAATGTCTAGGAGTGCCGAAATATCTTTCGGTCAATTTTAATTCTAGTTTTCAATTCCTATTTGCCGTGTCCTTGAGGGGCCGTCTGGTGTATTGGGTAAACAAATCGATTTCTGTTTTATTCGGTTAATTGTTAGTTATCCGCAGGAAAATCTAACAAAATAATGAGAAAACCAAAAGGCGCACGATATTGTAGGTATGCCGAGATATGCATTTTCTCTTGAATTGCTTTCCTTTTCTTTTGAAAGGACAACATCAACAATTGGAGATGGGACTATTTCTATGGATGTTGAAACAACGAGAACTGAATCGTTGCCTCTTCGAATACACTGATTTTAATAGTCATAATATTTGTCCAATACCTTAACGTGCCTGATTCCTTCAAGTTTAGCTTTGGGAGGTTCAACAACTTTATGAAACAGTCAAGTGAAGCTGTATGGGGAAAAATTATCCGCTGATGCCATATCGTTTGACCCAACGCGTTGAACAAAGATGGCAGACGCTACTCTAACCAACGGCTTCAAGTGTGATAATAGAAACATGGCAAAAATAGGCTCATTACCCATTATGATTTTTTCTTTTTGACTAGCTTTAACTTTTTATTACTTTTTGTTCATAGAAATACATGGGTTAATGCTTGAATGCAATTTTTTGTTTTGTTTTGAATATATCACGCTTTAAATATATCACGCTAAAATACAGACCGACCGTGATATAATCGAAACATTACTGTATAGTAGAATGTTTTGGCTCTTTATAAATCCTAAGTACAGAAAATATAGAAGAGTTTACAACCGTGAGATATTTGCGTCGATAACAATAATGATTTTGAAAACCTTATCAAAGAGAACCACCCCAACGCAAGCATGCAAATCGTTCTCCTCGCATCACATTTCGCATTCTCTCTTTCCTCCATCATCACTCCACCACACGCAAATGATGAGTTGATACCGCACGAACGATGCTGCTAACCGAATGGCGTCGCAAGCTGATAGTAGAAGCCGCATTTGCTGTACCAGAGCGAATACGGGAGAGCATTCTGGGATGCAGAAAGAGAAAGAGAGAGAGAGAGAGATCGCGAACGATCGAGGAAAAAGCAGTTTGCCAATTTCTTCAACGCGTCACGCGAGGAACGCGTCCAGCTTAACGAATTTGCGGGTGCGTAAGCCAAATGAAATAAGAGAGATACTGCGAGTGGGAGAGATGATCGGCTACAAAAGATGACTCGCTCACGATTTTAAGCTTCAACGCAGTTCGAACGTGGTTGGTGCTACCGGGCGAACTAATGGATAACCCCGTGTACGGTCGTAGAAAAGAAAATGTAGAAGGATCAGATCAAAACGAAACTAGCAAGAACACACGTAGAGGTACCCTCTATCAGGCAGGGCTGGATGGGAACGGATTTGCTGGTTGTCTGTACGACTGGTACGTACATATAAAGGCTCGTTTACAACCATTGACCTAAGCGGAATTGAATGGGCGCTTGCAAGGAAAATAAAAAATGAAAATAAAAAAAAAACAGATGAAGAAACGGTCTTTGAGCAGGGTGTTGACTCTTGCTGTGCGGTCATTTGTTCGAATTCGTTGAAGGTTTCCCAAGTCAATACACACAGCGCACGTCACGTGCTGGCTGGAGGGCTGCACTTTTGGCTTCGAATCGTTGCAGCTAGCTAATTGTGCTGCAACGACAAATTAGTAGGCGCTGCTAGCGCCACCTCAAAAAATGGTCATGGTGAGGCTAGAACTCAGTTGCTCTGGGTGAGGGGCTGGCTTAGTGCACCGCTCCAAATCAGCACATTTGAACATGTTCATTTTATTTATTTTTGGCATCAATAAACAAAAACACAAGCTAATGGTCTTTGACAGTGTTTTCCTTTGTCTGCTTCTCTGAACCGAACAGCTGTTCGACAAAGATTTGCGCAAGAAATACGTGGCATCCTGACTTGGCAGCAGATAAATTCGCTTGGCTCGGAATTATTCTGTTCTTTATTTCCGATTTTTTTGTTCTGTCGTCATCAACAGGAGGACGAATGTAGGTGAGTGATTTTTTTTTTTCGTTGTTATTTACTTGTTATGGTCTTACGTCCCCAATCCGCGCAGTAGCAGCTTCTCAGTTCCTTCTCGGAATGCATGCATCCATGTTATGGGTAAATATTTTAGCATGTGCACTTTACTGCGTCATTCCGAAGTGCTTACTTGGCAGAAAAAAGCGCAGCGGTGCAGAGACAGCAGGACGGGTACGAAAACAGATCTTCTTGTCGTGATGATGACAAAGTTTCCGTCCCCGAATCGAGGGATGGAGGAAGGCAGACAGACTACTTAACGAAGCCAACGGTAGATTAATGGCGAACTAGGCGTGTTTTGAAATTGTTGAAAAATAGCAACCAGTTCTGAAAACAGTTTTCATTTTATTTTTATTTTCTCTCGATCATGTCCTCAATAAAACGTAGCAAACCGGGACTCAAAATAGCTAATGACAGACCGCGAATGATTCAATCAAAACAAATTACCGCCAGATTCCCATCAGTAAATATGCGCCCCGAGACTGAGGGCAAGTCATGCGCCTGACGATGGGTGAAGAGAGTTTGCGAACCTGAACCTCATTTCGCGGTAGTGCGAATGATTTGCCATTTACTTAAGCCGAAGCTGTTTTTGGCTGCCATCCATAAATTCTGTTTTACCAAAAATACAAAATAAAAACAATTTCTGTTCGTTGAAACCAAAGCAATTACAAACTTGCTGATTGAAGCCCGGATACCTAGGCTATGGACGCCCCCTTCCAGTACCGAACCGATGAAACGAACTGTACAACTCTTTTGCATGGTAATCGGCATGGCCTACTCGATCGATCGATGGTGTGATTTTAATCTTCAATCCATGAAGCCACGGTGCTGCAACTTTCGGCCGGCAGGCCTCGTTCGTCTCCGGGGGGTGGCTAACTCTAACTCTATAATTTGCAACCCGAACCGGACAAGTAGTGGCAGGCAGGCATTCCTCGACACGTGAAATGTTTTGCCAATAAGTGGAAGCGTAGGTAATTGCGCGAACATGACGCCCCCCGGGGGACCGACGCGCGGGAGGAGTGGTGCGGGTGGTGATTGATTCGTGCGCTGCCGTGCTCGTCGTTGTTTGCTGCGTTGTTGGTTCTCTTCCGGGACGTTACAAGCGAGGTAGCTGCTCAGATAGGAGGTTGATTAGTGCGGCTAACGATGTGCTTGATGTAAGTGCACGGTGAAAGCGTTTCGGTGGATTCTGTCAATTCAGCCAACTTTGTTGAGAATAAGTGGCGCAATCGGCACATATTTCCCCGTCAAACTAAAACCGCTTGTCCTCGGCGACGCCACCCAGCGGAGAGCAATAACCGTCAAAACTTATGGGATCAACATTCCTCGCGTGCAGTATTTTATCGCACATATGCATTAGCTGTAAACGACCTAAAGTGCACAAACATTCCAGCTTACACCCGCAGCCGGAGCCGACTTAACCTCAATCTCTTCCAGATGTTACCACGTACCCCGAACACGGTCAGCGGGGTTTTAGGAGCAGATTCCAGTCCGTCCCTCCGCCACCATGGTTGCGAGCGCGAAGGAGGCTGCCTGCGCGCGATCTGTTACTATTATTATTATTATTTCCGATCGCACAGCGCATTTCTCGCAACGCCATCTATCAACACGAATTAACATGTCCCCAAAGGGCGGCCTGCGGTGGCAATGGCAGGCTCGCCTTGCTTGGGAATGAAATAGCAATCGGAGTTTCCTTGGAAAATACATTTTAAATAAGCTGCGGAGCATTGGCGAAAAACGGTTATTCATTCTAAAAAAGGGGAGCTCGGCCCGGTAATCTGTACGACGGGATTGCGTGATGCCGACCACGGTTGGGCGCACTTTTAGCAGAGGGGCACTAATCGCAAACGGGTAAAGCCAGTTTGGTGTGGCTGTTTTGAATAAAGGCGAATGTCGGGGACAATTCAGCGGCTAATGAAGGCGATTCGCTGGGTTTCGTTTGACAGTATTTATGGGGAGCCGGTCAGCGATTCGAGATCTAGGATTAAGAAAAATTGGAATGGGTATAATCCCGAGAATTTGAAAGTGATCGCGACTATTCTAATCTACGTTTCGTCTCTGTCGGTCACATTTTTGAGGGGTTTGCATTTTGTATATTATCTCAATGCTATCAAAATCAATCAAATGCAGCTTCTAAGTAGTCAAAAAACGTTAGACGTTAATAAAAAAGATCAAAATCGAAAATATATCTAAAGTAAAATCAAGAAAAAAAATTATCTGATACAGTTCAGTCCTTTTTTGCATCACACAAACTAGCTCACGTTTCTGATACAGTTAACTGACAGGAATTAAAAAAGAAAACCAAAATCGGTAAATAAAAGCAACAAAAATGTGTTGAATGTGGGATTTTATCACAAAAATAAACCCTGACCACATTAAAATTTAGAAAAAATAGATCAAGTCGAAAATAGCAAAAAAACATAAACAAGTAGTCTTATTGGGGAATCAAATATTTGAATCTTTCAAGTAATGAAATTGGAGGTAAGAAATTCCATAAAAAATCCTGAAAAGGGGGGCGGTATGTTGGTGGTTCGATGGACAACAGTAGAAGTTATAGTGAGCAGCTCTACTCACTTTAATGTCTTCGAAAACGGCAGCAAAATATGAAAGATGCAATTTGTAGACAGACAATTTCTTTTATGCCTTACCACCGTGCAAAGTCATCCAGAAGGGTGGAGTCAACAATAAATAACTGTACCCGCTCACCATTCGAAGTGTTGGCAACCAACCAAGGTGCAGATAATAATTGCTTAGACAAGATCCATTTTACTCTGTATCTTCTAGTAGATCTCAATTTTTGTATTTCTTGTCTCTTCTAAATCTACGGATTTTTTTAAAATTGTATAAGCCCTACATTTTTGTATCTTTCGATTTTTCTGCACTTTTTGTACCGCTTTCTTTTGTAAAATTTCTTTGTTACTGTGATTTTGTATTTTATTTACACTTTTCTTTGTGTAGTTCTTCAATTTTCTATTTTTTTTTATTTCTATAATTTTTTTTTTCATTGTTTTTAGAATTTTTATTCTCTGTTATCTTAATTATCTATAATTTTGTGGTTTCTGTATTCATATATTTTTGTATTTAATGTTTTGTTTTGAATTTTCTGTATCTTTGCTGAAATTCTTCAATTAATGTATACTTTGCAATTTTTGGTATTTACTGAATTTTATTCATGTTTAGTATTCTGTGTAATCTATATTTTATTTCGTTTTCATTAGTTTTTATATTTTCTGTATTTTAGTTTTTTTTGCAATAGTTTCTACATGATTTTATATTTGTTTTGATTTTGGTTTTTTCGTGTTTGATTTGAACGTGCCACATTTTTGAAATTTATTAATTATTTTTACAAAAATATTTTGGGTATTTTTAGTTTTTTGGATTTTAAAAATTTGTACCCTATATTTTCAGAATTTTTTTTATTTTTTCGTTCTCTTTTATTGGTATTGTTTCCATTTTTTGTGTTTTTAGCATTTCATTTATTATCTGAATTTTCTATATTTTCTGTTTATTTAAATATACACGGCTTTCTCAGTCCTAATAATCTAGGCAAACGATTTTATTTTAGATTGCCGACGTTTCGGCCGTTTTTGGTGGCCTTTTTCAAGGGAAAATCTAGTCTTGTCGTTTTTGTCGGACAAGACTAGATTTTACCTTGAAGAGGGCCACCAAAAACAGCCGAAACGTCGGGTAATCTAAATAAAATCGCTTGCCTAGATTATTAAGACTGAGAAAGCCGTCAACTACCTGTGAATATTCCGTAACCAGTCGACAAACACCCAATCATGTTTGAATATATTTTCTATATGGCATTTTCTACATTATTTCTATTCTTTTCTGCTTTTTTAAATTTCTGCATGATTTGTATTTTTGTGATTTTTTTTCAGATTAAGAATTGTTCGCGGTTTATCCAACATTTTTTACGACCCGTACTAGTACTGTCGGCATTTTTGATGTTTTCAGTATTTCCCGCGCCACATTTTTTCATCGATTTTTTTTTAAATAGGCGACTATTTGAAGGGTACTTTACACAAAATAATACTGACTAGCTCTGACGTTAGCTGTAGTATTTGAGGATCAACGTTTTAGCAGTTCAGGTTTTTATTCACAAACAGAAAACACAATGCACTGTCAGCATTCTTCTCATATTTTTATTACTTCCATATATATTGTTTTTTTATTATTTATTTTTTCCACCTTCGAACATTTCTATATTTTTCGTGTTTTTACTCCTCTTCGTGCGTTCTAAATTTATCATTAGTTTTTTTCCGCACTTTATTTATTTTTTCCATTTTCTTCATTTTCCTTTGTTTTACTTTCTTAACATTCTTCATATTGTACGGCTCCATACATCGTCTTCAATGAGCCGTATATCATTGCAGTACCTACAACTCATGTAAGAACAAAAATACGACAGTTATTGCATTATCCTGGACCCACTGCTTGTCGCTACGCGTAATAATTTCAGTGTGCTGGCTATTGGGGTGGAGATATCTGATGCAGCATTTATTATCTGATTGGCTGTCTGTAGTTTAGCAGCGGTTTCACAGGGGTGGTTTTCCGATCGGGTAAACATAGCAGAGAGATTTCAAAACTACGTCACACGCTGCTACTTGTTATAATTTTCTGTTATTTTAACTACTAACGCGACCAGATTTTCAACATAGTTTACTACGAAATTTGCAATCTGTTATAATTTTGTTATTGCATATTTTCCTTAGCTACCTTAGCAGGCATGATTTTTTGCATGCAATTAAAAGAAATTAATTTCACCAACTTCATTGATTTCATGAATTTCATGATATTCATGAAATTCATGAAATTCACGAATGAACAGAATTGAACAGAAATGAACAGAAACTAACAGAAATTGACGGAATAAACGGAATGAAAAGAATAAACAGAATGAGCTTAATGAACCGAATACACTGAATGAACTAAATAAATTGAATGAACTGAATAAACTGAATAAACAACTGGATGAACTTGATGAACTGGATGAATTTGAAGAACTGGAAGAACTGGACAAACCGACGAACTGGACAAACTAAACAAACTGGATGAACTGGATAATCTGGATGAGCTGGATGAACTGAATGCGCTGAAAAAACAACTGGATGAACTTGATGAACGGGACGAACTGGATGAACTGGAAGAACTGGACGAATTGAACAAACTAGACAAACTGGACAAACTAAACAAACTGGATGAACTAGATGAACTGAATGCACTGAAAAAAACAACTGGATGAACGGGACGAGCTGGATGAACTGGACGAACTGGACAAACTGGATGAACTGAATGAAATGAGTAAAATGGATGTAATGAAGGAGTCTACTACCGTCAGCTTGGTCATTACTGAGCTAAATGAGGCGGCAGTACACTCAAATGGTGTGCAGAGCACTTGGGACGTTGTTCCGGCACAATTGGATTGTTTGAAGGGACTAATTAAACAAATAACATAGATGTCCGATCATTTGGCCGAATGCTATTTTACTGAGTGCCGCCACCTGGCCGAAAGGGCCAATCAATCGAATGGGATATTTGGTCGAATGTCGTTTGTCCGAATGCTATTTGGCCGAATTCCGGTGTAACTGATTACCGTTTGGCTGAACGCCATTTTGTTGAATGTCATTAGGCCGATTAGTTTCGATCTAAGAAATATTTGACCGAAAGTAATACTCACGAAAATGCTCATTCAATCTGAGTAACCGTAATTGGGAAATACTTGTAATTAGAATATTTGTTATTATTGATCTAAACATTTTGTGAATATTTTCCTTGTTTTTACCATGAGCTGTTTTTCTCTACACTTCGTCTATATCTGTCTATAGGAATATTGAGCAAGATTTTCCATATCCTACATAGAGCTCGTAAGATCTTTAGTTTTCAGGGAGAGAGAAGCATTGACAGACATGCATTCATTTCGGGTTTATAAGCAGAATGTTTTAAAGAAATTGACAAAGGGGGACTATCATATGAATGGTAAAAATCATACCGAGTGTTTGCAAGTGGTTCAAAAAAGTTACCATATTAAAAGCTGATTTTTTTGAAAATTTTGAAATAAATATGTAGTTTTTTTTCATTTGGGATATTTTAACGCGCCAAGTTGACATGTTCTTTCAGTTAGCGATTTTCATCATGCTGATCCTTTTTTATATCGATTATACTTTTTTAACCTTAGGGTCATTCGCCTACTTTTCGGATTAGAAAAATCTCTAGAAAATTTTGTAATTCTATGTGCGGGGTTGGGAATCGAACCTGGGTGAGCTGCGTACAAGGCAATCGATTTACCAACTACGCCATGCCCGCCCCCGATTATGGTGGTCTAGTTAAAGGTATTATGAAGCTCTTGAATGTGAACTAAAAGAATAAAACAAATCTTTTTCACTAAGCTAAGAAACAATATTGTTTATTGATTTTTAACCAAAAAATTGCAAAAAACTGGCATTTAATCCAATTGCTTTTGGTTAACTTTCATTCGGTCAAATGATTGTTTCGGTCAAATGACTCAGTTTCGGTCAAATGACTCAGTTTCGGTCGAATGACTCTGTTTCGGTCAAATGACTCAGTTTCGGTCAAAT
Organism: Topomyia yanbarensis; assembly: GCF_030247195.1. NCBI lineage: Eukaryota > Metazoa > Arthropoda > Insecta > Diptera > Culicidae > Topomyia > Topomyia yanbarensis. Next base: position 30,065,123 of record NC_080670.1, read on the forward strand.
GATTCAGTTTCGGTCAAATGACTCAGTTTCGGTCAAATGACTCAGTTTCGGTCAAATGACTCAGTTTCGGTCAAATGACTCAGTTTCGGTCAAATGACTCAGTTTCGGTCAAATGACTCAGTTTCAGTCAAATAACTCAGTTTCGGCATTTGGTCATTTAATCGAATTGCTTTTGGTCAACTTGCATTCGGTCAAATGACCGTTTCGGTCAAATGACTCAGTTTCGGTCGAATGACTCTGTTTCGGTCAAATGACTCAGTTTTGGTCAAATGATTCAGTTTCGGTCAAATGACTCAGTTTCGGTCAAATGACTCAGTTTCGGTCAAATGACTCAGGTTCGGTCAAATGACTCAGATTTGGTCAAATGGCTCAGTTTCAGTCAAATGACTCAGTTTTGGTCAAATAACTCAGTGTCAGTCAAATGACTCAGTTTCGGTCAAGGGACTCAGTTTCGGTAAAATGACTCAGTTTCAGTCAAATAACTCAGTTTCGGTCAAAGGACTCAGTTTCGGTAAAATGACTCAGTTTCAGTGAAATACTTCAGTTTCGGTAAAATGACTCAGTTTCAGTCAAATGACTGTTTCGGTCAAATAACTCAGTTTCGGTCAAATGACTCAGTTTCGGTAAAATGATTTAGTTTCGGACAAATGACTCAGTTTCGGTTAAATGACTCAGTTTCGGTAAAAGGACTCAGTTTCGGTCAAATGACTCAGTTTCGGTCAAATGAGTCAGTTACACACAAATGAGTCAGTTACGCACAAATGAGTCAGTTACGCACAAATGACTCAGTTTCGGTCAAAAGATTCAGTTTCGGTTTTTTAATGAGTGTAAATTTTAACACATAAAAAATAAGAAAAAAATAAATAAAAACCAATAAAAAAATAAGTACCACTAAACCAATAAAAAACACAAAGTGAAATTGATTAGGTAAATGAAAATAGTAAAATAAATTAAATTAAATGTAACAAAAAATATAAAAAGTTAAATATAAAAGTACCTTAAACAAACTACGGCAAATAGTAAAAATGTTTACTGGAGGTATACATCCATTTGGATTAGGTGAATATTTACAATCTTTTAGAATTTATCTTGTTTTACAATTTATGCATTGCTTGCAGTATGTGTCTTTTTAACCATGCAAATCCCACTGATCACAACAAAAAACCTTAATCTCGGAGCGAAGCAGGTGTTAGCTCTACCTATTTTCCAATTACCCATTAGAGAACGACAGAAATCTAGCGGTACATTCGGAGATCAATTTCATGTAGGCAAGCCACACTCAGTACGCAAGTCAAATTTATATGTGAGTATCATAATTAAACTTTCAATTCCTTGCCACGAATAAGTAAGCGGGGAATTGACGCGTATTCAATGCATCGTATAAATTTACTTGATTGGGTAGAGGAGGTAGGATTATGCTAGTTATCATCGTTTTAACTGCTACATACTGTTGTTTTTGTTATATATATAGGCCGATATCTTGCTCTTCATTACTGTGTGCTCACATTCCCAAAATTTTATGTACATGAAATTATTTCCAACGGTAAACTTGAAATTTCATTTTCCGTTTACTCTAAACTCTTTATTTGTAAGTATGCAATTCTGGACCAATGGACTGGTGGTATCCAACGGGGAAAAACAATTAAAAATGGTGAGTGAAGCTAAGAAATCATGTGAAAAAATTCCCCCAAAGGCGAGATTCGAACTCGCAAGCTTTGAGACTCCAGCACAATGCACTAACCCTTATGTCCTACATAAGGTATTGGCACTTAAGTCAAAAACCAAAAAATTGAATTATTAATTCTTGACATTGCTACATTTAATTTTGATTTTTATTAATCTTCCATTTTTTTTTAAATTTCATTCAAATATATTTTTTTACAATTTTTACATTACATATTAGCATTTTTTAATTTTAGTATTTTTAGCATAGTTTTTGTTTTCCGATGCCGTTCTAACGAAATATTAATTTTACAAACCGCAATGTTTATTAGACTAACTCGCCAATGTACATTCTGAATATCAACGGCTTCAGATTACTCCGTTGCGGGGTACTAACCGTTTTACCCTCAAAATAACGGAAATAACTATTTGATTAGTATCCTCTATATTTGCACCGAACCAATGACGAGTGCATCCCTCGCCTTATGACTCAAATCCAATGGACCAAACCAATAGCGATACCAACTCCATTCTGACTCATGCAGGCCGCCGACGCCGCCGTCGCCAACCAGTTCATATTTGAATTTTGATTTATCGAACTGACGCGCGGCGCGCACTGATTCAACCATCAACCACGAAACGAGACAGATAGGTTCCAGATCCATGTTGCAGTACACGGTCCGCCTCGCTCGCGAGCCAGCACCGTTTCAAACAGCTCAGACAGCTAAAACTCGATCGAGATGCTAGGGATATGTTTTCCTAAACCGTGCTCAACTTGAGTGATTAATTTATTACCTTTAAACACCGAGTGAGTGAGTGAGTGACGGTCGTGTTGGTTGCTTTGTTTTATGTCTCCTAGGTGAGCTTACCGGGGCGCCACTCCACACACCACCGGGACCTGCTGCGCCACTGCTTCACACATCACACGGCGCGGCATGGCGATGTTGAATCGGATTTAAGGCTCAGGATTTTTTTTCTTCTCTTTATTTAATCAGAACCTGTCCTCGGGATGCTGATAGGTACTGGAAAACAGTCAAAAGGCAGCCGCACACACGCCGAAGGATCTCAATTACTCCTAAGACGAAGTGGTTAATCGATCGGGTTAGAAATTTGCATTATGTGCCGGGCTGTGTTAAATGACAAGATGGATTGAAAACGACGGGGAGTCGCTAATTTGCATCACAAATTTGCGAGATTGTTTCACGCTTCAGGCTTTCAGTACGGGGTAGCATGTTGTTAATTTTGTTGGATAATGGCGTTTTTTTTATAATTAGGATTGAACTGTGTCGTTTGAGCGGACCGAGGCTTGTTATAAATCACTATTTGTTCATTGAATAACCTGGGGGCAAGCAGTTGAGACATGTTTGTTTCGGTATTTACCAAGGCAAGTAATCGTGGAAACTAGTAGACTGACGGTGTGTGATTCAGCGTTCGGAACTGGATAACTAATCTGTCGAAAGTGTTCCACAAGGTAGTCAGTTGAGACCGTTTGTATGTACGTTGTTCGTACATGTTGTTGATTCCGAGTGTACAATATTATTGAGAAGGATTCGATCTCCATGTAGACAATAACACTTGAAAAAAGTTTGGGGGCAATGATCACAAATAATATTCAGAGGATAATTTTTTCAATGATCACTGTCAGGACTTAAGCATATTGCTGGTTTACTAATGGATTTTGTACCTATTTCAAATTTTAAAAGATTTACACTTACAAATTTCACCTACAGTCCATCAACAACATGCTAGTGTTGAGAATCAATTAAAAGTGTTCCACAAGGCAGTCACTTAGGACCGTTTGTATATAGACTGTTCGATAGTGACCACATGTGTGGCATTAAAGCTTCCGAGTGTACAGAGAAAGACTCCAAGAGCCGTTAAGCGGCACACGTGGTGATTTTCGGTCGAGGTTGTCATATATCTAACCCAAAACCCATCAACTCGACTAAGAGACGCAGGAACTAGTCGGTATATTCATAATTGGGACTTTATCGTACGGTAACGAACCTTGTTAGGTATTTCCCACTTTGGCGTGTCAATTGATCAGATGACCGGAAGAGTTTTACTAATATTACGGATGGTACGAATAACTTCGAATCGAGTCAAGCTTTGCGTGTCAAAAAATTGAATTGGATTTTAAGTCTGTAAATTATGCCGCACGGTTAATAACAGTCGTGATAAAACCACTATTTTTACTCCTCAAACCATCACACTAAAACCCCACGATTAGGCGTTCAGGTATGCGTATCAACGGCTCATTAATTATTTTGGAGAACGCCTGGCGCGTGTTCCCTACCACCTAACGGGATGCAAACGAGCGGGCCGTGGGATTAGGTCAACCCTCTTCGGGGGTACCGAGATGGAAGATTCAATGTATTCATGAACTGCGGGTATCCTCAGTCACGATATTTCTTCTACCAAATTGTTTATGATATGAAAAATCGACGGAAAATTAATGCAAACTACTCCATAATTTGGTATTATCCTACTTTACGAATGCTGGTAGAATAATAGGCTGCATTTTACCAAACCCAAATTTCTTGAAATACATACTAAAGAACTACAAAATGGCACAATCCAATGTACAAAGAAATGCAATATAGTTCTACGTATTAGCTTGCTAGCCGAAACCAGGCTTGGAGTTCGTTGTGATTACCACCAGCAAACAGAACTACTATCCCTACGGGACATCACTCGTAAGCAGCTGTTTGATTGCTGAATTAAGCGTCTATCTGGCCGTCAAGTTGATCCATCATGTTACTGATGAGACGAAATCGAAATGCAAATTCCTCGACTAAGCAAAAAAAAAAGTTGTTTTGAGATACTATGAAATGTTTTGAATTAAATTTAATCTATTCTAACAATGAGAATGTCAACCTAGCTTGTTTTTAAAAATACCAAATCAACTATAAGAAATATATGACTCACACGATCACGTCCAAAGTAGTTAAACTATCATTCTGTTACCTGAAACGAGAAAAGAAAAACCATCAGTTAGAATTAATTTGCCTGTGTCAAATCGATTTAGCAAATAAACATTTCCTGTAAAGAAGGTTCAAGGGTACACCGATGACGCCGCCGCCGTGCGTCGATCGATCAACCGACCGACCTTTTAACAAAAGACAAAACAAATCCATCCCATTGCAGCGGTATGCTAACGGTGTCAACCTAGAGATGCTGTCAGTTTCGATCGAACTCCAGTACTTTGAGCGTTCCCGATCGTTTCAAGTATTGAGAACGAAAAAAAAAAAAAACAAAACGAATCACCCAGCCAGCAAGAGCTTGAGGTAGCCACCTCAAGCTGACCCCAGAACCGATTGCAAAAGTGATCGAGAGCCCCACGGGTAGACGCTGTCAGCCTTAACCCTAAACGAAGCTGGGTTAAGCGAAATGAGATCATTTGGACGCGCGCGCCCTCGGGTACCTCATTTAACGGCATCACGTTGAGGGGGATTAGTTTTGGCTGGTTGTGAGCTTTGATTTCTTTCTGGTTGGGTGCCGCAGCGGGGGGTCCATTCGTGGCAAACAATCCTCGGATGATGTACACACCGACGACGGAAGAAGCGGGTTAATTAATTGGGTAACAAAAAGTACAAGTTTCTTTCGCACTCATTTCGATAATCCAAACCGTAAGACATGAGTCGGCGTTGCTGAGTTGCTGTCAGCTGGCAGGTGGTGAGTGGTTCCCCGCGGGATTAAACCGAAAGCGATATTCAATGTTCGATCACAATGGTGCCCATTGATAGGTTTATCGAGTTGTAAGACGCCACCTAGGCGCGCCCAAAAAACGCCTTGACCGGTGTCATACAGTTGGGGGTCGGTCAGACAAACAGGTTGTAGGAATGTCTGTCAATAGGTTGTAACCCGAGACAGTTGGAGCCGGAGCCTAAATCAATATTTAGCGGATGGCTTCAGCGCCACTCCCGAAGGAGACCATTCGCCTTGTTCGGTTTGCCCAGCTATTGAGACCCCTCCTACGGGCGGGTACCATTTGTTTCTGAGGTCTGGCTCCAGAATGGTCCAACTGGACTCAGGTACCTTGATTACCAGTCTGAAAACATTCGCTAGAAATCAACAACAGTATGCAAAGAAGGCCTCAGACCGGTATAATTGAATAGCTCTAACGCTTTTTATCATCACGGGCAAAGATCTACTCAAACACAAGGTCCCCGAACGTGGCCGATTTAGGAAAGGTGGAGCCGAAGGAAAAAGGAGTCAACTCTGCTCGCTAAAAACGGAAACGACCGAAAATCGTGAAACTGCCTACACCAGAAAATACCAAAAAATAGTTTACTGCAAAAAAACTGTTTAATTCACTTCAACTCATAATTCGCTTACAAAAAAAAATATTTATTTCACATTTCGGGTCTCGAACCCAGACCTTCCAACTTGCTAACTAATTTCCTCGCAGCGCGCTAACCAACATGGTCACTGCCTATCCTGTCTCTCTCCCTTCCCAAAGCATATCAAAAATCTAACTACCTAACGTGGTGTTCATCCGAAAATGAGTGGCTCAACTTACGGTGCGTGCATATACAGTCGGCGTGTTTGCGTGTAATACAGCGATTTCATCGCTGACCTAGGGTTTTCACGAGGTGGGAAAAATAAAACCGCCGAACAAAAAAACTGATAATCGGGTTTCGAACCCGGGCTTTTTGGAGCTTGTCACGAAAACGCTGTCACTTAGCTCACTGAACCGGCATTTGCGGGTTTAAACAAAATTGATCATGCGCATGTCAAAAAAAAGGAAATGAGTACACACACTACCATGGTTTTACGTGGGTCGCTCGAAGATCCAGTCCGCTGGAGATGCTGATCCGGTTGCCACAAACGATTTGCCCGGTCGTTTGTTGGCAGAGTCTGACCTGATGGAGGTCACTGCATTACATGTTTCCCACGTGGGTTGATCGATAGTCGGTACCCAGCAACTGGACGTATGCTGGCAACGACGCTGCTCCCTAGCTAGCGCGAATTTGACGGTCGTCGCTCTTCCGGATGGTTCACCGGGAACTTTGTAGCTAGATGGCGGGGTCAGAAGCGGTTGATGACGGAGTATGATCGGTGTGACGGGATGCTGCAGCTTCAAACCTGCACGAAAAACACGCATCCAACGACAAGTTGGAATTAGGGCACGCACTGCACTGGCCACCATTTGCACCTTACCTTAATTCGGGAATACCGACTCGAAACCACTGCTTCGATATGCGGGAAGCCACTTAACTTGTACGAGTTAGAACTGGGAAGGGAAAACTAATTACTGGCAAAACTGATATAGAGAATCTCACGATTTTTATCTTTTACCTATAAAACCACACCGAGGCGCGAGAAAAAAACTAAACCACTCCTGCCTCTTCCACGATCCAGAACAAAGTGAAAAATCAGATCTTTGGAGTCCTCAGTTTAAAGCATGAGTCATATCTTCTTGACCGGAACTACGCAATCGTTCACGAAATTACGCAAGTTTCCCCGAAGCCTTTTTTGTATACGGCTTCAACTTCTTTTGAATATCCTCTACCACCAAATCCCGGGTGCTGCCGAATGGCTTTCAAAACCCAGAGACAAATAGTTTCCCCTCCACTATAGCTTATTCTGCGGTTAAAGGTCGCAGAAAGGGTTATCTCAAAAGCGGGGCGACGCCTGCGTCGCGACCACCCGCCAAAAGTAACTCGGCTCCAACCACGGCTGGATCCGGTGGGTGCTCAACCACTGAACTGACAGTTCATTCGAAGGAACTCCAACCAACCACTCACTCTTATTCGCATTTCGGGAGAAATTACAAAAGCTTTTACCCATGCTGAGCGGACCAGTTATTCGAGGGGCCGCTCGATGTTATTTACATTCATATCGTAGTACTACAAGGTTTGGGATCATTTTGTTTTCTCGGGATTTTACCTATTATCTGTTGAAATTGTTGAAAATTCATCCTAAGAAGATAATTGAATTCAAATCATTTTTGTATAATCGTTAGTAAGTCAAGGAAGTAGCTATTCGACGCAGTCTCATCAGTATATGGCACTGACTTAGCACCAGATCTCTGCTAATTATTCATTTCATTCAACGTTTGTGTTTTTAGCTGTGCCAAATGTTCAATTGCTAAAAAGATCGCCTATCGTCAATCTTTTCTCTTCTCTAGGTACATTTTTTATGATTCGTTTATTTGATAGGGCTTGATGTCGTAGCTAACCGAGCCGTGCGTCTTTTAAATATTTACAACAAACTAAATAATTAAAATCTGTAAAATCCCTTCTTCGCACACAATTTACCAGTGCTTGCGGAGACTTTTTTCCACGATGGAGAACCGTTTTCAGCGTCGCCTGATAGAGTCTGAGGGTAATTCCACAGTGGGACGAGCCCGGACTTAAGTCCATGTATGAAGGTTATGCGATATTCTCGCTAGTATTTTTCTCGTATCAGCTGAGCCATCAGAGACATTTTCGCGAGATTTTAGGTGATTTGAATGCGAAATGAATTTTTGACAGCTTTTTTAAGGGCATAACTCAAGTATTTTTTTGCATTATTTGACCATAGGAACTATACACGGTTATTCTCGTTTTCCAAAGAAACGGTTGATTTTATGAATTGCATTACTTCACCAAAACTATCCGTGTGATAAAATTACATCGTAAAATCGCCAAAAATAAGTCACTAGTTGGTTTAGTTAGTGTTTAGATAACTGTTTGTCATGATTTTTATTGAATTCGAACTTCTAAAGCGATAACAAAACAACAACGACGCCCGTGAATGCCCGCGATCACACTATGCTCATTCGAAAGCTTTTCATTTTCTCTTTAAAATGAGCCTATGCTAGTTTTGCGAAAACTTGCGATAAGCAGTCAAAATTTGAAAAAACTGTGAATGGAGACGCATGGTTATTACTGATATTTAATTTGAATATTCACTTTATGACTAGAATAATGCCACTAATTTATGCACAACTTTCAAATAACATTTAGAGCATGATCTACAAGGGTTTTAATAGTGATCAAGAGTAAGGAGCCGAGTGGGAAGTATGGTTTTTAAGTGGTAAAGGAATTACGAATGTTTAAAATTCAGTAAATATTTTCAACCATCTGAAATGTGTCATAAAATGTTTCATGAACTATTTTTGCTAAATTACGCAATAACTGTCAAATTGAGTGAACACAATTGAACTCTAGTCATTCGGTGAGACTATTTTTTCCGAGTTTGCATAGCACTGATATAGCTTAAGGGTATGCGATATTATCCAAATAAAATAAGACCATTTTTAAATGAACCATGTGCGCGAAAAAAGGATTTTGGATTTATTTTAATTTAAGGTATGAAATAAGCAATCTAAGCAACTTAAAACACACCTGCGAAAACAAAATCGTTAATCATCAAGTATGTAAATCAATATTCCACTAAGACGCTACAATAACAAGTGAATGTAAATCAATATTCCACTAAGACGCTCAAAATGTTTGTTTTGAAAATGAAAAAAATGTAGTTTTCATACCAAGTAACCCACTAATGAATTAAACGTTCCAAAATTAGTCGATCACATCTTATTTGATCCTTAAAAATAATATAGTCATTTCTAAAGCCCCATAATGAGATGTCAATCAATTCGTTTCAATATGGTAAATAAATTTCAAAATTACAATTGAAAGAAATCTTTATTAAAGACAAAATATTTACTTTTGAGCCACTCTAATAAGTAGTAAAGTTAATTTCTATTTTCTATAACCAACATAGGAATTCCGCGCACAAAAATGTCTTTAAACAATTTTGAACTTTCACAACAAAATAATTATTTTTGAGCCACCCTAATGTATAATGAAATTTTTTTTTGCAAATATTAATATCAAAAACGATTTAGCACACAAAAATTAATATACACAAATTTCAAGAACGATTTAGAAAAAAAAAATATTTTTGAGACACCCTAATGAATAGTAAATGTTCATTTTTGAAATATTTTAATATCGAAAACGAATTCAGCGTACCAAAATTACATAGAAAACGTCTTATATGAACCGATACGGAAAAGTTTGGACTTTAGTCCACCTTTTGTTCTAAGTCGTTCCACTGTGCATTCGGTCCGCATCCTCGATTGTCACTTTCGTCCATACTGTCATCACTTTTAAGGTTGTTGATTTCTTTGGTTTGCTTCTTCGGTTTACGGATTACGGTCGTGAAACCATCTGCCTCGTTTCTTGTCTTGTTGTGGACGGTGCGGTTTGTTATTTCAGATGTGCTTGCTGTAGTCGTAGATAATTTGGTATTCGTTAATGATTCAACATCGGTTGGTAGTTGGAAAACAATTTGTTTATTGAAGATTATTAGGTCGCTGTGATTTTTCTTTGTGCAGGGTTCCCCGTAGTGTGCAGTACTGACAAGTCAGAGACTGACTGTCATAAGTGCAGAGCGTTGTGTGAGCACTGGTAGGGCCAGGTCGCAGAGTTAAGAAGGAAGGAATAGGGTGCTTCAGCCGCATTCTAGGCACTTGAACACCGTTGTTGATGCCTGGGAAGAAATTCCTCCATTTAATATCTCTAATGGAAAGAACTTCTCCATATTGTGACATGAACTGGCGGATAGTGCTATCATGTAGTCGTACCTTAATTGCACTATTTTGATTATACACGACGATCTTAGGATCAAGACGTTGTATTGCTTAAATCAATTCATATAAGTTTTATAGTATTCATTTAAAATTTGACCCATCTTCAGGCAACTTTAGGATAGTTTTAAAGTAGATAATTTGATTCAATCGTTGAAAAGCTATGAATACTTTTTAGGCACAAATAGCGTTTTTTTTTTGGATTTCCAATATTACAGTTTGGGGCAAACGAAAGATACCGTAAACCGGGGTGACATTGGTCACTTTTCGAAGTAATCATTACATATTTTTAGACGCAACACATTTTTTTTAAGTTTAATATTTCACCCGCATTAAGTTATTGATGTCAATGTTTTTCATTCAAATGTTTGCTTAAACTAATTCTGGAAAGATGCTCATTGTTAAATAGATGTTAATTGGTATTATACAAAGTATTTCGATGTACTTAAAATTCGAGTAACCAAAATTCGCATAATTTTTGTCCATCTAGAATAAAAGATTCTGAAAACCTTTAAAACTGCTAAAATTATTTTATTTCAGTGCTTTATCAATGTACAAAAAGTTTCATCCATTTTAACACGTTGGAATATTAAACAATAAAAAAATGTTGTAAATTTTAGATTAAAATAATTTAAAATAATTGCCAACCAGTTTTACAAAAAATGTATTTAAAATAAACAATCTCTTAAAACCAAATTTGGCATATCTTAATCTAAAGGAAAATAAAAACTTGTAATTTATCACTTTTGCTCAAATCTGAGATTTATTTGTTTTATAAAAAATAGACACTTTACGAAGCTTCGTAAAAATAAGGTAAAGTCAAATTTCGGTTTTTTGAAGTTTTTGTACCCCAAAACCGAATAATATACTCAAAAAGTATAACGAATCAGTATTTTATATGTTTGGAGTAAAAATCATTCTAAATTAAAATGATTCGGTCGACTATTCTGGATTAATAAGCGATCTACGAAAAAAGTTTCGAGTGATCAAAGTCACCCCGGTTTACGGTAATTCTTTTTCAATTACATTTACATATAATAGTTGGAGTTTTGATGTGTTAGAAGAAAATATTCTTCTTCAAAACCTTTGAAAAGCATCTAAAGGATATGTTGACAAAAAATAAAACTGCCAAAATTATGATAAAATTTTCCATGAATCACCCCTTGCTAATATGTTTACCCCTTTCGTGCCTAACTTATTTCTAGCGCATATAAGGCTTCATAACTGATTTTACATAATACCGTTGGTATCAATTGGTATCAACTGGTATCAAGCAACACGAAAAACCAGTTTTGATCAATATATGTGTTTCTCTCGCAGTGCTATAATCTACTCCATTTTTATCCTCTGATGCCCAATACAATTCTCCTAGAAAATTTACAATAGTCCAATCGCATTGAATAGATCATGGAAGCGAGTCTAAATTGATAGGTTTTTATCAGTTTTCAATAATATTACTAGACAACGAAGTTGTATCAAAACTTTGTTTTTCACCGTTAACTAAAAATATTCCTGGCAACACTGCTCCAAAGGAATCCAATCAGTCCAATTACAACAACTTCAGTTATACTAATAATACTAATGACTGTGATTGCTCAAAATAAAAGGCTATAGCCTGAGTTATTAGTCTTATTTGTTTTTGTCAACAAATCATGGCATTCTAATTTAACTATAACCTGAAAATTTAGTTTTTTGTAGTTCCGGGATAGAATTTTGCGGTCCTTGAAGACAATCATATTTAAAAAACCTTCTATGTCTATGAATTCTATGTCTTGTATTTTTCATTTTACAAAAAAAAAATTACCAAAAAATTAGGGTATTTCTTAAAAAATGGTTTAATTTATATAAATTTTCTTCCATCTCGACTGGAATCTCACTGACAACTGCACAATTGAGCGGATGTAGACAGTATGCTCTAAAGAGAAGTTGGGTTAAATTTGGGTAACTTCGGTCAAGTAAAGGGCGAACACGAAATTATTGCGACACCGAAAATGTCATGCCAATTTTCTTATAATATTTAAAATCAAACCAAATTTTTAGGGTAGTTTTATACATATATTTACTTCAAAAATCAAGAGAAAAGTTAATTGATGGAGCCTTGAGTATAAAATTGAACGCATTTTCGCTTGATGCCCTCCATCAAAGTCCTTACAGTGTCATCCGGTACTAGTTTCTCAGTTTTTTTTTTACCATTTTCTTAACATGTCCTCCTCGTCTTTGACTGTCTTCTTGCTCTTCCGAAGTTCCCGCTTCATCATTGCCCAGTACTGCTCCACCAGGCGCAGCTCCGGACAGTTTGTCGGATTCATGTCCTTTGGAACAAAATGGACAGAATAGTGGCATGATGCCAAATCTGGCCAAAATAGCGGAGCTTTGTCGTGCTGCTGCAAGAACGGCAAAAGACGTTTCTTGAGGCACTCAGATTTGTAGATCTCGCCATTTACTGTGCACTTTGTCACGAAAGGCTCACTCCTCAGTCCGCAAGAGCAGATGGCCTGCCAAATGAGATATTTGGAGGCGAACTTCGACATTTTCTTCTTCTTAAATTTGTCGTCCATATAGAACTTGCTCTTGCCGGTGAGAAACTCCAACCCCGGAATTTACTTAAAATCGGCTTTTATATACGTTTCGTCGTCCATCACACAGCAGCCATATTTTGTCAGCATCTTCTCGTAGAGGTTCCGTGCCCGAGTTTTAGTCGTCGATTGTTGCCGCTCATCGCGGTTTGGGAAGTTCTGTACCTTGTATATATGTAGTCCAGCTCTCTTGCATTCTGGACGTAGCTCTGCGACGTTCCGATCTTTTAAGCCAAATCACGGCTTGAGACGTTGGGATTTGCTTTAATCATCCGCTTCACCTTTCCCTTCGTCTTTTTGTTCTCCGGTCCCGGTTTTCTACCAGCTCCTTTGCCGTGGTCCAACCGCAGACTAACAGACATAACACTTAAAAACAAAGCTTCGCCCGCTTTAACGGTCATTTTAAATATATTTGTAGTTGGGCCACATTTGAAATTATGGCGCCACTGTTATATGAACAAGCATACGGGGGATAGACCACTAGTGAAAAATTGCTCCCAAACCTGAGGGGTAACCTACCAGTAAATGAGTGTTTGGGACCGTGAAGAAAAGGTGGAGCTAGTGTTCTGGGAAAATTGTCGGATCGATGTTTTTTGAGGGAATTCCCTCATAGTGTTATGTCTGTTAGTCCGTGGTCCAACGTCAACCGCTCCTGGAACCGCTTCAACACTCTGGAGACGGTTGAATGGTGAATGTTCAACATTTTTCCCAATAGCCGGTGCGACAGGTCAGAAAATTCCAGGTGTTTGGAAAGAATTTGTTCTCTCGACTCGCGTTGGTTCACCTCCATTTTCGTTGAATCGAAAAACACGACTTCAAGTTTGACAGTATGTAAACAATACACATCAATGAGAAAGTGTGCAAAATTTGGTTGATTTTTACCCAATGGTAAAAGTTATGCCCTGTTGAATGTGTCGCAATAATTTCGTGTTCGCCCTTTATGAAAAAAGCTACGTAAGTTGATTCTTTTTTTTTTTTTTTTTTTTTTTATTTCGATTATAGAGGTTTTAACCTTAAGGTCATTCGCCTCTTCGGGTTTGAAAAATCTCTTGTGAAAAATTTCGAACCCTATGTGCGGGGTCGGGACTCGAACCCAGGTGCGCTGCGTACAAGGCAATCGATTTACCAACTACGCCACGCCCACCCCCAAGTTGATTCTTATTAAGTCTGAGAAAAACAAAAAAGAATGATTCAGCGCTCCATTGAATATATCCAATCATCGTTGTAAACGCTGCTGACTAAGTCGAGTCAGAGCTTAATAACATCTATGTGTTATTGAATAAATGGAAAACTGTGCTTCCGGAGACACCCAACTCCTCGTTAAGTTTTCCATTGATAGTCGCGTACCTTGTTCATGAACACAATGGTTTTCTTTTCACCACTGCAGATGTCTTGCCAATTCATCAATTTGGCAGCCCCTTTATGGTTAATAAGGTAAAACTTGACCCGGGGTTTGCACAAAAATCATTTTTACGTAAGTTACATAGTACATTAAACTATATCAGTCACACTTCGTCGAAAGTTGCTCCTACTGCTTCTGTGCACGGTTTTTTCTATACGTCAGTTTTTGTTGGGATGTCCGTTGACAGGACCGTAAACTTTCTCGCATTCTTCGAACGGTAGTATGCGCCGGAATGAATCTTTTAGTTAAAAAAAATCTTCGAAAGTCGCATTGTGTACTGAGTTCACATGGTTGAAAAATTGAGGCGAAATCGAGTCTCAGGTGGTCGCCTACATGTAGACAATGGCGCATTGGTTGAATGGATTGTCGGTATTGCACACAGCTTCAAATAACAGGAATATGTAAACGACCACAGGGTTATAGAAATAAAATAGTACATGTAAAAAAAACGTGCTGGGGTATGCGACACCCGAACGTCCACGAGATAAAAGGAACGCGCACAATAACATACAAACGCTCGAGACTTTCGCGATAATACAGACCCGGTCACAAACGTCTTCCATAGCTAGGTCCGCTAACCCTTCCAAGCTATTAAGATGGCTGTAAACTTAATGTGCAAAAAATTTGCAAAGTCTTCTATAATAGACATAAGTTATCATTTCTGGTAGAAGCGTAAAGTTGTAGTTGATTATTTTAATAAAATTGAAGAAAATAGTGTAAAAACGGAAATTTTAGTGGAGTTTTATAATAATCTCTAAAACATTGTTATTTGAAAACATAGATGTAACTGTCTTCCTCAACTTGTCAAAGTTTTGAACGTTCTAAAACTTTAGCGAAGACACCAAGCCTCTAGAATGTCAAACAAAAAAGTTAACATCGCAGCTCCATCTATGGATTGAAAATACATACTAGAATAAGAATAAGACACAGATAAAACCAAGACCCTTTGCTGAGCACAGCAACTAAAAGAAATACACACCCAAAGCGCTAGAGGTTTTGTCTTGCTAATTTTCCTTCGTCAATGGTTAACTATAGCCGGGAAAGACACCCTAATATTCTGTTCGGAATTTATTAAGTGTAAAAAGCAACTACTAAGATTTTTGCCAGACCGGGACTCGAACATACGACAAGCGCCTTATCCTCTGAACTTAAAGACCAGCTACACCAGCTCGAAATAACTTCTACTGTCTATCGAACCACTAATATCAACCCTTTTCAATGCCACCATAATTTTAAGGAAGAATTATTTTAAAAACTCGATTCGTTTCTGAAACATCCCTTAGCGTATTATTCATATAAATGATTTTATGTATGTTCTATTTCGTTGCATTCATCTCAAAAAACTTTTAATTTTTTTATTTTAATTGAAATATTTGTCATCTGAGTTCGAGCAATAAAAATGGCCGAATCCCCGGCCAAGTCAAGTTTTCGTTGGTTCTAGTTTTTTTTAAATTTTTCAGTGAAACATAGTGTAGTTTCTGGAAATAGGTATAAATCATTCGCCAGATCTTGTATGCTGCTGATTTATGCTGTTGATTTATGCTGTTGAGATGCTGATTGACGAAATCTTCGCGAGACTAGTGCAATGCTGCGTAGATATTGTATCGTATCTTCGAATAATTTTAACACGCACGTGAATGATTAGAACCAAAAGTACACCCGTTCTTTCCGCTTCGCATCTGCAGCACCATCTGAGTACGATTTGCTGATTCATCGCTTTGGTTGATCGACGATAGAAGAGATATTCGCCAAGTCAATCATTGAATTGAGTGCTGGACGTTGGTGAGATCGTTTTGTGTCATTTTTCGACGCATGCATAAAAATTAATCCAAACATTTTGCTTAAACTTGGAGTCCACGAAGAAAGATATATTTTCCGAGTGCAGATTGAAATTTCAAGTCTCATTTTCTAACACACTGAAAATAACGCTTTGTAAGATACAAAATCGTTTCTTATCCGCGCAGGTCCGCAGCGACTCAGGGTGGCTTCTAAGGGGTCCGTGGTACGCTGGCTTCAACTAAATGCATGCCAGAATCAAAATGTTATTTTTCATTCTGGAAGTGGGAATATATTGCCCGTATCTAAATGTTACGTAAATGTATTCGTGCGGCGATCTAAGAATGTAAGTGGAAGATCAGTCATTCTTTAAATTGGTAGTTTAATGTAAAATAGAGCTATCACCTTTCATCTCCAAGGTTAAAAATGTTTGCAACTTCGAATAAAAACAATTTTTTTGATGCGCATAAATTGGTACAGACAAGTTTCTACCTTTAAAGTATTGCCGGTCAATGGGAGAAGGATTGTATACACACACAAATACTTATTATCTGCGTTTTACAGAGTAATAAGAATTATTGGGAGTTTAATTTCAAAAAATATTAAACTATGTAATTGTCGATCTTGGTTCTGAAAATTATGGACCACGAGAATTCCTAATCCGAATAGGTAAACTTCACCAGCTTCTTTCATTTCACGCTACAATTAACGTTTCCGCTGTGATTTATTCGGCCATCACCAGGGCCTCATATAACCGCATTTCTAATAAACCCGGTCATATTCTTTCTCCATTTCAACATCGACCCGTACGGCCACCCACAAGCGATCCACTGGTTAAGACCTTCACCTCCAACATTTTATGATCAAACATGGCGGCCTACGCGCAGCATGTAGGATGGGGGTCTCAGTAGCCCGGCTAGATCGTGTTCCCCTTTTCGCTAATCTTGTTCCTCGCACGTCACAGCTGATGATGCCTCGAATGGGGAGGGGAAAACTGCGGCTAACTACGGTTAAACCTCGAACCAGCATGCTGCCGCGGCGAGTTTGGTACCCGGTTCGATCCGGTAGCTTCCAAATATGGCAAATAAAAAAGCTTTCCACAGATCTGTGAGCCCCTCTCGCACGTTTCACCACCCTGGTGGAACCTATTGGAATAATTTAATCGAATAAGGAAGTTTTTGCTGCGTTACTTGCGCTGGTGGGATTTAGGTAGCGCGGGAATGCCTTTGGTTTAGATATTTGAGGTTAGGTACGATTTCTCCGCTTGGGAAGGAAAGTTTGACTTTGAATATGATTTATTTGGTGCATCGGCAGCCTAGCTCAGGCGGTTCCATAGTTGGTAAGTACAACCACCATCACCACCACCGGGAACAGGTATTGCGAGCTACTTGATTCCGTTTTGCTATTAACTAGCTAAATCTCTGGCGAATGTTCGGGGCTTCTTACCAACTTTCTACAAACGAAGTTGCTGGGTGGTCAACAATGACCGGCAATCATCATCAGCGGAATGACTTTCAAATTAAGACAAATTTGTTCTGCTTCCTGCCACACCAAGTGCAGTAACCTGGAGGGGACCACGCAGTTTTCACGCGTGCCACTTGGTGACCACCGGTCAGACCCCAAATTTGCATGCATGACAGTGCGAAAATGTTTTGAGTGTCTTTTTCCTTCTTCTCGGTCCCACGCGCCCGCCCGCAACACCTACCGGGAAAGCATAACTGGCCACATCCAATCGGTTGTCGTTGTCGCCGTCAACGGCATAGGTCGGTACATTCATCCATTCGATCGAGCATACCTTTCGACATGAAGTGGACAGGAAAAAGTTCAAGAGTTATGGTGACCGCATTCTTTTCCATCTGATGATGGTGATCTTGCCGACCTGTGACGCAGCAACCAACAAGAAAGAGATTGCCATTTTTCCCACAACCTTCCGGGTTTTGCGACGAATAGCCGTGTGGTCGTAAATTTGAGGTACTAGATTTTTGACAACCATCATTTCGCTCAGAGGGACGAAATTTCGAACTGATCTAGTTGGCGTTGCGAAAAACCCAAATTCGTAAAGTAGCTAATTGAATATTCGTTTTGTTTACCAACCGGGCAAGTGGTTTTCGAATTCCATCGTTTAAGTGCAAATATTGAGCTAAACAAACTGGAATTGCGTCTTTTCATTTTCTTTCGCTGGTCGCATGATGTTTGCAAATGTTTTCGAATTGGAGTCTGTTTTGTGAATTTGCACATAACCTAAATTATTTCCGACTGTAGTTTAAATTCAAGCGACGTGAGTACCGTACTGATTGCAATATGCAGTGAGTCGACACAAACTGACATTTTAGTTGGTGACGGTAGTGGTACAGATGGTACGATTTGAAAGTGGAGGTTTTGAGCATTAACCGGAATCGCACTCGGAATATGAACCAACCCAAACGCGACTCTCGTTTTACATTTCTTACAAAAGAAATGTATAGGATTCGCTCAAACTTTGAAAATTTTTTCCGAGGCCCGGAGGGCCGAGTTTCATATACCAATCGACTCAGCTCGACAAATTGAGACAATGTCTGTATGTGTGTGTGTATGTATGAATGTACAAAATGTCGTGTAATTATCTCAGCAATGGCTGAACCGATCTTAATGAAACTGGTTTCAAATGAAAGGCCTAACGCTCCCATTTGACACTATTACTTTTGTTTTTCGATATGTTGTTTACTTTCTGAGATATGGGTAATTTTGTCAAAACAGGGCTGGTTTGAAGCGAATAACATTTGACCAAGGCAACTATATCGCGTGAAACAAAAAGCTTATGAAAATACCTTTCTAACAAGCTATAGATTGTCAAAATCCGTTTACGAGCGGCGGAGATATTAAACATTTTGTATTTTCATTCTTCGCTTACCAATTTCCACTAACTAAAAATGAGACCGTTTCATACAGAGTATTGCTTTACTGGATTTTTAGGGTCAAACCTAAACCGATTTTGAATATCCGGGTATGCAAACACATCTGCGTGATTCAAGGATTTTGATTCCGAAAACATTTTGTGAATTTACTTAATAATCAATTACGTATTTCTCAAAAAATTCATAAGCAAGTTCATTTCAAAGACAAAATAATGTGTAAATTCACTTCAATGTGCAAATTTTTCCAGATTTTTTTTTAATTTCGATTATAGAGGTTTTAACCTTAAGGTCATTCGCCTTTTCGGGTTAGAGAAATCTCTTATGGAAAATTTCGAACCCTATGTGCGGGGTCGGGACTCGAACCCAGGTGCGCTGCGTACAAGGCAATCGATTTACCAACTACGCTACATCCACCCCCATTGTCCAGAGTTGATGAATTTACCCTTGGATTGAGCAATGCGTTCACTCGTGAGATAAACGTTGGATGGTATATGAATACATCAAGTAATCCTCCTAGTAGTGAGAAAATAGATTTCTAATATAATTCATATTCATATTATACTCGTAGCATTACCAAGAGCAACTGTATTTTGGAATAACCAAATTGTAGTGAAAATTTATCAGTTGCATTATTGAAAATAAAGATTTAAGGAATCAAAATTTCGCACTATAAACAAAAATAATGTCACAGCTCTAACCATCACCACGACATGTAATTCCTCACAACTGACACTGAGTTGTACTGTAAACCCCAATATACATTTTTCATGATCAATGTGACTAAAAGCATATTTATTTGCGAAAAAATACGACATGTAATTTCAAAAATGTTCGTGTCTCAAAGCAGTCCAGGGGCACTTTTAATACTAACTGGCTTTTCGATGAATTTAAGTACTTATTCTGGTAGTTTGAACCATTTCTTTGCAATGGTATTGCTTTGTATAGGACTCATTAACCCATATCTCCAGAACGAGAGTTCCGAACGAAACAATTCGCAAGTAATAAGAATGGGTGGAAAAAGACTGCATTGTAATCGACTGCATTGTAATCGACTGCATGTACGAGTTTTATGCCATCGACAATAATATAATATAATATAATATAATATAATATAATATAATATAATATAATATAATATAATATAATATAATATAATATAATATAATATAATATAATATAATATAATATAATATAATATAATATAATATAATATAATATAATATAATATAATATAATATAATATAATATAATATAATATAATATAATATAATATAATATAATATAATATAATATAATATAATATAATATAATATAATATAATATAATATAATATAATATAATATAATATAATATAATATAATATAATATAATATAATATAATAGCCTGGACACTTGACACCCTTTTCTAGATATTTCAAGGCGAATGAATACTATTTACAGGTGGCCTTTTCTCAGTTTACTATTTCGCGTTAAAATACTGGACCTGAAAATTCCATTCTATACAAAATCATTTTTCAGATGTCTGTAACCAAAAAGATATCTTTTAATTCCAAAACAAATTCCTGATTTCTAGATTTTCTGATGACTAATTAAGGACCATCAATAAAGTAGAAACACCAGATAATCCTAAAAATTCCGTCAAGAAAAGAAGAATGAAAACGTGCTCTTTGCAATGGGATTTTCACAAACATTTCAGAATATACTGAAACAATGGTTTTGGAATTCGTGAAATTCGTTTTATTCATTTACTTCATTTCAACAACTTTCTTAAAATATTATTATATATTCTCATTTTTTCCAGCTCATCCCTTTAATGTATTATATTCGTTTGGTTTATTTTATGCATTTTAAATATTTGACTAATAATAAATATATGATCATTTCATTTTAAAGATTTTTTTTTTCATTTAGCATTGTTTTTATTTATTTTGTTTATGTGACCTAATTTTATCTATTGCATTCATTTAATTCTTTGTATGCATTCCGATCAGTTTATTATCTTATGTATCTTATTCGAATTATTCATTTAATTTATTTTATTCACTTTTTTCTAATATTTTTTTCTGATATTTTTCCGGTTCACACTTTTATTCATTTTAATAATCTGACTAATTTTGTTCAGTCATTCACTTTATTCATTTCATCTAGAACATTAATTAGATACAATATAATTTCTTCTATTAATTCTATTACTTTTTAATATCGCTGATTTTTTCATTTTAATAATTTAACTGCTTAAAAACAAACAAAATGAAAAAATGATAAAAAGACAGAAAACATTTTTATTGTGATAAAAATTCTTTATTTTGTTTATATTATTTATTCCATTCATTTTATTGATTTTTATTAACTCTCTGTTTATCCTGTTATTTATGAACAATATTTTCAAATAGCTTTACTATCCATGCTCGCAAATCAGTCCCATAAAGATAGAAAACGGGACAAATATGCGTTCATGGGCAGTATAACTTTGGGCTTGGACAAGATTTCTTCACAAAAAAGTAAAACTAATAATTGTGACAATCACCGTTTATTTGAGCGCTAATAGTTACAAGAAAGATCCGTAGAACTCAAGTTATTGCAATTGCTTTGATTGGATTTCACTAGAGCAGTGCTGCCAGAGACATTTTCAGTTATTGGTGAAAAATTATATTTTTATATATCTTCGTTTTCTTCAAATATTTTTGAAAACTGATAAATCTTATTAATTTGGACTGCTTTCGGCTACCTTTTCTGCCCAAACTATTGAAAACTTTGCAGGAGATGTGTATTAAGGATTAGTATGTAAAAATTCAGCAGCTTCTAACACTGCTAGAGAAGCATCTATCTTGATCAAAACAGGTTTTTCGTGTTTCTTTACTCTAACACTTTTAAGAAAAACGGTTTTGGAACCCTATATAAAATAATTAGATATGAAAGAGTTAATTTAATCCATATTATTCATATTAGGGTAAGGTGGGGCAAATCCGACCGTTGGGTAAACCCGACCCCCCTCTGTTATCGAAAATCGAAAGCACTAAGCGAACTAATATCAATGTTGTCGTGTAGAGCATCGAAAATAATTATAATGGTGGTATGACAGCATTTTACTAGTCTTCATTGAGATGCTCAAATCTTATTGTTGCTTTTACAACTTTCGATTTGATTTTTGTGTATCATTGACTACAGGATATTTCTTATTGTTAAAGTGAAAGCATAAAAAGTGTAAGTGGATTTAAATTCTTTGATTAAAGGCCTACAAAGTGCATAGATGAATTTAGTCCAACTTTTTCATCTTTTTTTTAATTGCATCGTAATGAAAAATGACGCGGTGGGGAAAATCCGACCTCTAAATAGTAGGGTAAATCCGACCGCTTTTGTGCTAAGAAAATGATTATTTATACTCCGATGTAAGCAAAAAAGGTAAAAATTTCGCTAAAATGTCCCTCGAACAACTTAAATTTGCTGTTCTAGGTCACCGACGGCCAACCAAACTTTCGTTGACTACATTGACCACCATAGACGGCTCCGGAAGTGCCCGGGAAAAGCGGCCCTCTTGCAAAATTGACGAACTCACATCAGTTTCCCGGAAATGGTTGGGCCGATTTTTACAAACTTAGTCCCAAATGATAGCTATAATATCCCCATAGATGTCTATAAAATTTCGTACGGATCGCTTATATGGGTCCGGAAATATAGACTAAATCGTCCGGTCACATATGAAATTCCCATATAAGCCGTAACTCAAATTTTTTTTCAAAGGGGGGACCCCATGAAATTCCAGAAATCGAATTCGTATTTTTGATGCCAAACATCTTTAAAATGCATGAAATGTCGAGATTTTATGTTATCTCGAAAAATTTTTTTTTATAAAAATCGACTTTTTGGGACTGCCGATTTTGCACCTTTTTGCCTTTCTCATATAAAGAAAGGCTATGCAATCACTGTAAAAATCGACTTTTTAACCGAGGCCCGGAGGGCCGAGTATCATACACCATTCGATTCAGTTCGTCGAGATCGGCAAATGTCTGTGTGTGTGTATGTATGTGTGTGTGTGTGTGTATGTGTGTGTGTGTGTATGTGTGTGTGTCATTTAAACTCACACAATTTTCTCAGAGATGGCTGAACCGATTTTCGCAAACTTAGTTTCATCTGAAAGGTATAACGCTCCCATAAGCTGCTATTGAATTTTTAGTTGATCCGACTTCCGGTTCCGGAGTTACGGGTTGAAGAGTGCGGTCACACAGCAAATTCCCATATAAACTGGTACCACTATGATGTTCAAATGATGTAAAACATATTAAAATTGATGTAACATTACTCTAGTTTGCGGATCTGGATCACTAATGATCAATCAAAGCAGCTTTGACCACATTGGCCACCTATGACGGTTCATGACGCCCCCGGGGAACCCGCCAAGTTCCTAAACTAATATCACACCCATTCCACAACGAATTCTCTACCGATTTTTACAAACTTGATTTCAAATGAAAGATACAGTAATGCCATTGACTGCTGCTGAATTTCATTCGGTTCTGACTCTTGCTTCCGGAGTTACAGGGGTGTTAGTAAGGATACACTGGAATTTCCCATATAAATCGGTACAATCGTAATACCTCAGAGGCTAAAAACTATTTAAAAGGTCACCAAATTACTTCTAATCGTAGATCTAGATCACTGATTGCCAATCAAACATTCTTTGAATATATTGTCCACTATCGACGATTCCGGAAGTCCGGAATTCCGGGCATATTCCACAATTAAAGTCACATCCGTTCATCGGTGATGACTGAACCGATTTTCTCAAACCAAGTCTCAAATGGAAGGCAAAATATGCAGTTGAGTATTGCGTAGCCGCCCCTTCCCCCCCTCCCCACCTTGCCCTTACACCTCCCTCCTTCATCACTCCCTTCTTCTTGGATCACCCTCACGCCCAGATTTCCTTCATCCACCCCGTATACCGAAATAAGATGAAGGATTTCTGACGCATCCTCCACACCCACTCTACTAAACCCCCATTCCCTACACGTTCAAACGCATTCCACCAACCTTTGCAAATTAAAATCACATGAAGATAACATTGAACTCATGCTTATTAAGCTAATTAAATATTATTCTTTTGCCTTTCTTATATAGAAAGGTTATGCAATTGCTCCAAAAACCGACTTTCTAACCGAGGCCCGGAGGGTCGAGTCTCATATAACATTCGACTCAGTTCGCCGAGATCGCAAAATATCTGTGTGTATGTATGTATGTGTGTGTATGTGCGGATTTGTTAACAAAATGTCCACATCGGTTACTCGAAGATGGCTGAACCGATTTTTACAAACTAAGATTCAAATGAAAGGTATAATATTCCCATAGGTTGCTATTGAATTTCATTTTCAACCGACATCTTGTTCCGGATTACGAGTTGAAGAGTATGGTTACAAAACAAAATTTGTTGATTTTTCCAAATCGGTTTCTCGGAATTTTCTGAACCGATTTTGACAAACTTAATTTTAAATGAAAGGTCCATCAGCTGCTGTTGAATTTTGTGTGGATCCGAGTTCTGGTTCCTGAATTACAGGGTGATACGTACGATCACGCAGCAAATCCCGATTCTAACGAATTCTGCGATGAATGTAAAAAGGTGATTTTTTTTTTTCAAAATGTAAACACAACTGTTGAATTTGTAGATCTAGGTCCCCAACAGTCATTCAAAGTCTCTTTGGCCACACTGGCCACCATCGACGGATCCGGAAGCATCCAAAGTCAGAATAACGGTTATATTGGTTTCTCGAAAATGGCTAGATTTGCTCAACTTAGTCTCAAATGAAAGGTGTTGCGTCCCCAGAAACTGATATTAAATTCCATCTCCATCCGACTTCCAGCACCGGAGTTACGGGTTGTGGAGGTCGATCACATAGAAAACTCCGATTCAAACCGATACCGCGATGAATGCAAAAAGGTGCTCTTATATATACTTACCAAGGGTAATAAGAATGAAAGACATTTCCATAAAGTTATATTGTACGAACCAGCTATTAAATCATGGTTTGGAGAAATGAGAAAGGCACAATTGCACCTCTAGGTGGATTAAAACAGGTTTTTTCAGTTCAATATTACCGTGGCTGTTTTTTCTTTTTCAAAATTTTAAAACTCGAATAATGATTTATTTTCCTGTATATAGTTGTCATGTGATGTATAATAATAAAATGTAATATATGCATTTAAAAGCTTTTAATGAATATAAACAACGCACACATTCTCGTGATTCATGATTGAGAAAGGCACAATTGCACCGCTAGTTGGATTAAAATAGGTTTTTATTATTTTTTCACAATGGTTCATAATTACAAACGAAAGATACAAAAACGTGATGAATATAGTATTCATCTAGTAATTGCTCCGAGAAAAATGGGAATATCTTTACGTACTATTGCTCGTGATTTCGACATTCCAAGATTGACATTGAATTCCATTTTCTTCATGCTACAATTCAATAACATAACATTCATTTATTTATTTTCAATGATAAATCCATATAATTTGGGTAGTATCTATACTAAATCAACCAAAAACATAGGCGGTCGGGTTTACCCCACCATTTTTGAAAAAAGCAAAAATGAACGTTTTCGTAAAACACTTGTATCGCAAAGTTTTCCCAAGATAGGAATAAAATACTATACATTGAAAGTTGTCCAGAAGTCTAACCTTTAATTTGGTATATAAAACGACTTGATCCGATGTAAAATGAGCATTTTACAGCCAAAACCATTTACTAGGTCGGATTTGCCCCACCTTACCCTATTTATTTTATTATTCCAATTTTTTATGGTTTTATTCATATTATTTATTTCAATCATTTTATTAAATGGTTAATTTTTCCCAGTTCACATATTTTATTCAGTTTCTTAATTTTATCAATTCGGTTTAGCCAGTCCTTTATGTTATTGTATGATAGCTTGTTATCCTGAAACAATTTAATTTACTCTCTTAATTTGATTACGTTTTAATATCGTCTAATTTTAATTTGAGCTAATTTGATTTATTTATTTTATTGATTTGATTTATGTTAATCATTCTATCCATTTTATGAATAACTTTTTTATTTTAAATTTTGTTTTGTTTTACTATTTTTCTTTAATTTATTCAGTTTATTCGAAGCGTTATTCGTGCACATCTCACATCTAGTTGCTTGTAAATTTAGCGTGTGATCGGCAAGCTAATGAATAATATAACAGTGATATGTGTAAGAAATATCTCATCTCACTGATAGGTCGATTAAATCGGTTTTTTATTTCATATTTAAGAAAAGTTACACTGTAAAACAAGTCTACTCCAATATTGACAAAAATAAATGTTTTTCCACGATCTAAGCAACCCACATTCGGTGAAAGGTTTCTCCCCTTTCCCCGAACTTCCCACACTAACCAATTAATGCTTAAGCGGTTCTGCTTTCCACGCCTCCGGCCTAAGTGTGTTCTCACATTTGTCTTGTCGGCATCATTCGGCAACGTTCCTAGTGTGTTTTATCGTATATCCATATATCACCACGGCGGACCTCACTCAGCTCTAGTCCAGGAACCTTTTAGTTCTAGATTAACTTGTTGAGTGCACGCCGTCATCCCACACGCTCGCGCATGCTCATTTCAAAAGGCATTCGGAACCACACTCACTGTGGGAACAATCGCTCTGCCGGTCTCGTTCTGGAATCCATCCAGGAGTAACGGCAGCAGTGACAGCTGGGGAAAAAAAGCAGGGGAACGCGTCTCTAATTCAATGTCATTATCATGTCGGAACAGATTCGGAAGCAGCAGCAAAGCAGGCTGTGACTGTCGTTCCGCACAAAGAAGCAGACGGACAAAAGTTGCTGGTTTAATTTTATGCCGGATCACGATTTCGTTGTTGTGTTACGCTACTCGATTTCTCACCGCTTGATAGGTAAATGGGGCCCCGCTACGATTGCGACCTAGGCTGGAGGTAGATTGAAGAAAGTGAGCATAGCCTACTGCAAGCAACGGCTTCTGGAAGTTGTCGACTGTTTTTTGCCTTTAAAGGTCTTCGACGGTATGTGACATTGAAGTTCCGTTTTGCTCGGGGTTGAGGACAAACACTCTTCGAGGAGAGGTATAATTTATGGGTCCATTGAAGTGTTCGGTTTCGTTGTTCGCTGGCGGGACAGGAGTAAGAGAAAGCTAGCGTACTTGGGATTGAATAGGTAGGTACACATTTATCGGAAAATGTGGAGCAAACAACTCCGTTGAGGATTCCATTGTGATCATCCAGTAGGCGATCGATACCTTGGAGTTCGAAAAACAAACATCTGAACAAATATTATGTACAGCTCGATTTACACGTGCGACTTTAAGCCCATATTATTGCACGTCACTCAGCATTTCGTACAGCTCCAAATTGAACCATCCATAAACAGACGCGCGTGCGATTTCCTTCAAGATGATAGCCGAAAATTTCACGCTTCCAACGGTTAGTGACTTCTCCGACAGCAGCTGCGAGCTGCGAAAACGAGGAAAATGTTCAAACTGGTTTTAATTGTTTACATTAAAAACAGACCCCGGGCCAAATATCCGAATGGCCCTACCCCACCCTGGTTATTGGGTTTTAACCGCGCACACACAGTTCCCACTACCCAAGGGATCTTCCAATCAATCACAATTCGTTCGTTCGGAATCGGAATTATGTTAGCATTCGACCATTCCGCCATCGGTGAACCCCTCGCTTACCGATTTTGCTTATTTTAAAACATTCCTCACCGAACTTGTACGCTGTTCCGATTTCAAGAACTCGGCACCGATCGTTTTGGCTAGCCAGTTTCTGCCATTCTACTATCATTAACCGGAATGGAAAGCGGGGAAAGGAGAATCCTGTTTGTGTTTGAGGAAAAATGCTCACGCACAGCACGAACGGTTTAATATCGTTGAAGTTTTCAGAGGTTTTCCAATCGCGTGTTCGAACCCTTCGGACTACGAAAGGGATGTATCCAGTAACTGGTACATTTTTTCTATCGAAAAATTTAATTTTGGATGATCGGTTTACTTAGACTAGCCATTAGGTTCCTTACTGCCACAGTTAACCTCACAGTTCCTGACAGTTTACTAATACTTTTACATGGACTTAACAAAAGTTTTTGAACGATCAGATTCGCCTAATGCAAATCGTAAAAAAAATTACCAGCGAAATGTCAAAAATGAACTAGGTTTTACACCAACCAACCCAACCCCACAAAATGAGCCGGATAAACCTCGTTTGACAAATCTCGGTGGTTTGTTTACGTGGGATTTACGTTAGTTCTAATCCAACCCGTCGCACTCGAACTCACGAAACTGACGTAGTAAACAAACCACCAAGAATTAGGTTCTTTACTGGCACAGTTAACCTCACTTTTCTGGACAGTTCGCTTGTACTGTTTACATGGACTTAGAAAAATTTGTGGACGACCAGATTCGCTCGAAGAAAATCGTAAAGAATTTTTCTAAGTCCATGTAAACTACAAGCGAACTGTCAAAAATGAACACTCAGTTCATTTGTGACGTCAGCGTAAAGTATTCAATTGTGAAAAATGAATTTTATTTATCATGAGTTCATTCGTGTCGTCATCTTGTAGAACCTAACAGTCGAGTTCATTTGTGACGTCGCGGTAAAGTATTCAATTGAATTAGGTTCTTTGCTGACTCGGTTAACCTCACTTTTCGTGACAGTTCGCTTGTACTGTTTACATGGACTTAGAAAATTTGTGGACTACTAGATTCGCTCGAAGCAAATCGCAAAGAAAAGTTCATGTAAACAGTACAAGCGAACTGTCAAAAATGAACTCGAGTGTTCATTTTTGACAGCTCGTTTGTACTGTTTATATGCACTTAGAAAAATTCTTTGCGATTTTTTTCGAGTGAATCTAGTCGCCCGCAAA
The DNA here is from genome assembly GCF_030247195.1 of Topomyia yanbarensis. Taxonomy (NCBI): domain Eukaryota; kingdom Metazoa; phylum Arthropoda; class Insecta; order Diptera; family Culicidae; genus Topomyia; species Topomyia yanbarensis. The sequence continues at coordinate 30,093,906 of NC_080670.1, forward strand.
ATTTTTCCATGAACAGTACAAGTGAACTGTCAAGAAAAGTAAGGTTAACTGTGTCAGTAAAAAACCTAATTGCACACTTGATTGAGTTTATTTCGTTAGTTTGGAGTGAAAAAATAAATTATCAAATCCGGTCTAAAATAAACTATAAGCTAGAACCATGGAATCAAACGGTTGCCGAGAGAGAGAGAGAGAGAGATCTGGTTGGTAATTGCTTTTATTACTTTTCAACGTTTGGCTGTGCGAGTTTGTAAACACGCACGCTAATCGGTATTAAATCAGCAAAACATGCGCACGCTTTTAGCGCTTTCGCGCACACGGTGACGAGTTTTCGAACAACATTTTTCAAAATGGCAAATGTGTAGTTTTCAGCTGTTGTGGCGAACCACCGCTGAACGTGCGTATGTTTACCTAACCTTGATACGATTGTTTTCATTTGGGATGTTCGATCGGTTTGTTTGGTTTCCATCGACAGCAAGACTAGTTGAGTTGCGTAATCGGTCGGTTCGGATGATGACTGTATTTTTTGTCAAGCGGAAAAAGTATCTAATACACTTTTTTTCTTCTACTATATTTGAAACGGCGCAATGCGTTAGTACAACTGAGCCGTGTTTTTACAAGATGTAAAAATAGAAAAAAAAATAACGTTACAGCCTGTCCGACGGGTCTTGTTGACGCATCTTACTGCTGCGTGTTGAGATCCTTTTCCTTGGTGGTGAAACATTAGGTGCGTTGTCTGCCGCACCTTGGAGGTCATTCGGTCTGTCTTCTCTCGCGTTTTCGCTCACGTCTATGTCATCCATACTGCATTCATGATGCTCACGGTCTGTGCTAACACTGTTTCGGGAGCAGAACGAAAAAAATGGCGAAAATTGGTGATCCCAGGAAACCCCTGGCGAGGAAATTTTTGAAAAAAAAAAATGTAGAACGGGGCTTCACAGTTGAAACCAAAGATTGTATGGAGAACTAAGGGTGTTCAATAGGGAAGATACCAATGCAAATTGTCATCTATGTGGGGGCGTAAAGGCTTCGATAGCGAGTGTATCATCGCGAAGGGCTCAAGCATTTGTACGTTAAAGTATTAAATCGCGTGTGCGTTTATATGTCATATATGTTATATGTGTATAAATTACTAGCTAATACCCATCGCGCGTCGCTAAGATTTTCAACGAAATAGGAGGAAGACACAATTTGTTCCGAAGCGCCGTCTTGAGGGCAGCTGAAGCCCCAACCAATAGCACACAAACACGCTCCATGACCAGGGCTGTAGAGAGAAATTACAGGCCCGGGGGATCCAGCATAATGGGCCCTGTCATCATTATAGGTTTTTCGAACACAGAGACTGTTAAGCTCGAAATGTGCTGAAAAAAATAATTATCTGCTATTATGTAATTCATGGAGAACTATAGGAGAATACACTTAGTGATATTAATTTCAATGACTTTTTTCATTTCAAACGAAATTTTTTTTTGTTTATTTTCCGTCGGTCTCTGTTCGCACTGTGTACCTATCATCGACACCATAGAGGTGATGCAAAACAAGATATCGGTTCATCTACACATGCCAGCAAATTTTGTTCAGCCATCTCCTCCACTTCGTTCGCCACAGACAGTTTAGTTTAACATTTTTGGGTCTACTTCAGGTTCTGCTTGACAATGGACCAATATTTCAAATGTCGCTTTTCAAACCATTGGTACAGAAAGCCTGCCAAACCAGATATTCCTGTGTGAACTTCGATAGCTTCATACGCTTGGAAACTGTTCCTTCCGGTTGCCATTACGTTGGTGACAGTTGATTTGATGACCTGATAGCTTTCAAATAGTTTGTTTTATCTTTGTGATGCCTTTGGCAAATTTGTTAGTTTTTTGGAGATTTTATCAAATGAATGCAATTAGGGTGATCCTTGTGGTTAGGGTGTTCAAAGTATCGGCTGTTTAGATGTGTGAAGTTTACCTGCGCAATGCCCTACAGTATAATGACACAAATAAATTTAAGCAAGTTTGCTGAATAAACAAGGCTATCTATAAACCACATTATCACAATAGATCTAAATAATGGTCGCAGTGGTTCGTCTCCAACAAAAAAAAATCTATAAAGATTAATTTATTATGATTTTTTATGATTTTTTTTTAAAGATTTGGGGTAGGGTGGCTCTTGAAAAATTGTTCATTAATTTTTAGAAAGAAGAGATAAAAGCCCCAGTAGCGAAATCAACACTACCATGCAGTGAATTGTTTGAGTTTTGATGTCCAGTGGACCGAAGAAAAGCGTTTCGAACTAAATGATATGTTACACCTCCGTAATGAGGGACATTGTACTCGAGAAGTGCGCGAAGATTGTGAGAATTCTACTGGACGACGCACAGTGTCGCCTAGCCGTACAAAACTTCAAAGTTTTATTTTGCATTTTTCATGATTTAACATCTTTCTCTGTTTGTAAACATGTTGAATAGAGTCTTCTCAAAATATTATGTTTTGAGGACAAGAGATAGATTTTTACAGACCTTTAAAGGTGAAATAGATGATCAATTCTGGAAAAAAATTGTGGTCATGTTATGTTATTCAAATGAATATATGGTTTTAGTTAAGACTCTGATTAGGGTCATACAGCAAGGTTATTCGGTGGACTTATATTTGTCATTCAATTTAGTCGATACAAGGCTTTCTTCTCGGTCACTCTTTCTGAAGAACAAATAATAAATCGTGCATTAAATTAAAATTATTTATTCAAGGTGGCTGTACTTTTTTCGAAACAGTTCGGAAAGATCGCTTGTAGTTCATGACTCTTGAAGATTAGTGTGCTTTTCGAAAATAAATGTCTTGTTTTGCCACTTTCTGGCCCGAGGTATGAAAAAGGTAATTTTTCATGATATGTCTGAAGGAGACACATGGTAATGTTTGATTCCCCAGGGTTCGCAATATAATTTATAAATGTCTCTTGTATTATCAACAATTGAAAAAAATGTGTGTTCTGCTAAAAATTCACTAAACCAATTTTTTAAATGAATTTTTAGATATAGTGCACTTTATATTGGTAAATGTTGAATTTTCAAACTACCCTAGGTGCCAAGATTTCAAGGTAAAAAAAAACAAAAAATAACACCAAATATGAATTCAGCGACAAAAAATTACCCCAATGTAAAGTTTACATCAAATTCGTACCCCTTTTGAGGTTTTGTCCGACTTTTGTATGGAAAGTGCGACAACTGAATATGATAAAACATGAATAAAATAAACTTTCTTATTTTTTCTTTCATCTCATTCCATTTCACATATGATTAAAAATCCTTGAAACATTTTTGAAGTAAATTGAAAATCCTAATTTCAAAAATAAGGTTCCATTTTTGGCAATTGAAAAAAATAAAATTGTTGCCAAAAACGGAATCCAACTGTAATATGCAAATAGTCAAAAACCTACAAATATCAAAAATAGAAAAATCCAAAACGGAGAAACAATATATAACAATATATGATCAAAATTAGGACAATGGAAAAATTAAAAAAAAAATCAATGTTTATAAACAATTTCAATAAATAGCAAAAAATACCGATTGCATAATTAAAACAATCAAATTAAACCAAGGAGATTAAAAAGGAAACCAGACAAACATTGAAGAAATAGAAAATGCGGGTAAATAACGAAATGAAAAATAAAAAGGTCATGAACATGGAATGCGGTAAAAATAGCAGAAGAATTAAATATGAATACAACAAAAAACATAAAAACAAGAATACAATAATCAAATATAGAAATGAATTTAATGGCTCCACAGAGATAGATGTAAATATAGCAATTATACAAAGTGTTTATGATATATAGTATCATATTAAAAAATGGAAAGCATGAAGACAAGAAAGTAGGAAAATGTTTCAAAATAGAAGAAATGATAAAGTACAAGAATGAATAAAATGATAAAAATAAAATAATTATGAAAAATAAAAAAATAATTGGAAACAATTGGAGGGAATAGACTATAGAAAAAATAGACAACAAGAATAAGTGGAAACAATCAAAAACAGACAATAGTGGAATAAAAGAAAGTATGTGAAATCAAAATGATTTAAATGGGTAATAAAGAAAACCCTAGAAGAAATGTAAAAACAGGAATATTATCATAAAGAAACAAAAGAAAATTTAAAAAATAAATAAATAAATCTATATAAAGTAAAAGTGGAAAAAATTAAAGTTTGATTAAATGGAAAACCGAAAACATTCACAAATCGCAAAAAAATCAAATTAAAATAATAGAAAAAATATACAAATGAAAAAGGTAACATAATAGAAAATATGCAATTCAAAATTGTTTAAATGGGTAAAGAATATTGAAAAAAAAAAATCCATACAAAAGTAAAGCATAAATTTCATAATTGATGAATGGAGAGCTGAAAATTTCGCTACACGAAAAAAAAGAGAATATTTTTTAAGCAAATGAGAGAAACCTAAAATGAAAAATATGGAAAAGGGTGGATTCAAAAATACTAAAATAAGTTTATTGGAATATATGAAAAAATACAAAGAAATAATAGAAAATACAAGTTTAGTTTAATAAATTAAATAATTTTAATGAAATCAATTAAACAAACGAATACAAAAGAAACGAATAAAACGATAGATAAAATGCAAAAATGGAAACAACATGAATAGATAAAACTAATTGAAAAAATAGGACAAATAAAAAAATAGAACAAATTTTTTTAAATGATGCAAAAATGATAAAAATAGAAAAAGGAGAATATGGGACAAAATATACAAAAAAGTAAAATAAGAATGAAAGAAGAAAATATTAGGAATACAAACCCTGGATGAACCGGATATGGAACACGAGAAAAAAAATGAAAAATTAATTTAAATTGAGAAAATAAGTTAAAGATGACAAAAACTTTCAAGTTCGGGTTATTTAAAAAAAAATTCAGGTGATTACGAAAAATTACTGTGGATCGTTTTCTTCGTGGATTTTCATGTTCTTTCTTGATTTGTGGAGTTATTCAGAATTCAAAAAAAAATCAATCGCGATTGGACTAATGATTAAAAAAACACCATATTGAAAGTTTCGAATGAAGTAGTAAAATATGAAAACCAATTGTGAGAGCCCAAAGCCAACGAACTTTCAACTTTAACTAACTCAATTTTTTAAATAGTTGGTCGAAATGCATGATATAAATGTTATAAAGTATGATATAGAAAATAAATTTCAGTTCTACACATTTTACAAAAAAAATCTTGTCTTTATGCCCACTGCGCGTTAAACTCGTTTTTGAGTTCAAAGTTTTCTTTTGATTAGTCTTTCATACTGTCAACATTATAATGTAATGTACGATTAACTTTGTGATAGAAATTGGAAATTGAATCATCCCAACATTGAAAATCTAATTGAACTTTCAAATAAATTGTTATTGAAATTACATTTGACAGAATCATTCCTTTTGTTCAAAGACCGGGCCCCCTCTACAACTCCGGGCCCGGGGGGAAATACCCCGTTCCCCCTCCCCTCTCGGCGGCCCTGTCCATGACAAACGCCTACAATGTATAAATTTTTACAGCAATCGCTTAAGCCGTTTGGGAGTCCATTAATAATATACATACAAACATTGACTTTTGTATATAGATATTTTATAGCCGAGTGTCTTTCGCATATTCGCTTGTGTTCTTGGATGATCGCGCGCGGATCGTGAATCTAATACTTAATTTTTGGTGTGCGGCTCAGATGCTAGAAGAAAATGAGATCTTCCATATCACTAGAGTTCCCGGTCATGTCGCCATGGAACGTGTTGTCCAGTGGCTATGAGAGCGTTCTTTTTTAACTTGTCCAATTGAAGGCATGGACCTATTCTGCTGATACCAGGGATAGAAACTTCCAATTCATGGTCGTGCGAGCGCGGGAGTCTTTAGGTTCACGCTTGAGACCGCGTTTGTAGATTTACAAAAACGCTGATACGTTCACCTTATCACCGGGATGTTATCCTGTTTGCGAGATCGCGGGTGGAGGTGCCATGGATGGTCGCGAAGGGCTCAAGCATTTGTATGTTAACGTGTTTGTCGGGTGTATGTGATTTCGCGTGTACAATTTCGGTTTTAAAATCATGTGGCGTATATTCTTGAATGATCGCGCGCGGACCGTGAATCTGATGCTCACAATTTTAGTGTATGATGCAGATGGTAGAAGAGAGTCAGTTTCCCACCATGGAACGTGTTATCTAGTGAATATTTATTTATTTATTCGTCAATCAATTGTAGACTACATTATACAAATATTAATTGTTTATATACTATACTGTATACTATTCCTATGTACTATGATGCCGCAGAGTTGAAAAACTGTTTTAAACTTGTTCGGGGCATGGTAAGGTCAATACTTTCACAATGCTCGTTATACACCGCCATCATCTGGTTTAGTGGTCCGAATTTAGCATAATCTGTACGGTGATGACCTATCGCGAACAAATTTCTGTTGCGTAATTGACGAGTAGGAGCATATAAATTTAATTTTGACAATATGTAAGATGAGTCAATACGCTGCATGACGATATCGTTTAGAAATGAGATCATAGCATAGTCCCGACGTTCTTTCAATGTTTGAATATCTATCAACATACAACGTGCTTCATAAGATGGAAGAGGGAATGCTGTCCATCTTAACTTGCGAATATGAGCATTTTTTTAATTGGTCCAACTGAAGGCATTAGTCTGGGTTGTTAGTACCGAGGTTAGACTTCCGGACGTGACCGTTTCATGATCGCGCGAGCGATGGGTTAATGCTTGAGACTGCTTTTGTATCTAAATTTAAAGATGCTAAAAAACTTCTGAAATATTGTAGTGTACTATGGATTCCATACACTATCCTGCATGAAGAACGCATTGAATCAGTCCTCAAAACAAATTGTCTTATATGCACTTCGTAAGCTCATTTGGCTAACCTTCCCTCTTCCATCACATGAAGCACGCTGTATTCTAATTAACATACAAACACTTACAGAATGCTCTAATTTGCAACGATTTATCTTATTAACGACATTATTTCTCAATGCCTACAATCTGCATCATTATTTTTATAAAAACAATTTATGTACCGAACCGTTATTAAAGAACTCAACCAATTTTGCAAAAAACGGCTCAATCAATCGAATGCTGCGTCATTGTAACCAAAATTATGAAAAAGTTGAGCTTACTATGTCCAGAAATAAATAAAAGTTATCTCCAAAGCGTAGAAATAATGAATAGCACGTAAGCAAATACTTTAAAATCATTTTTGTAGTCTGTTTGACGAGATAAATAAAACAAAATATAACTCATTTTTCAGTTCACCTAAAGATACATTTTCACCATTTTTTTCGATAATATAGGAGAAACTCAATAATTTGTTTTAAATTATTAAACTTTTGATCAAAAATACGTTTCATCAATTCGACCTAACACACTCTCGGCCTAATAAACTTCATCCTAACCGAACCACATCCATCCAGTGCCAGCGCACCGTTACCTTACTTATAACTCGAAAGATTCAAAGCAGTTCCGCCCGCAGCTCGCATGGGAACCGCACATTCCCGGGGATAATGCAAAATCAACCGAAACAATCGCAATTTACGGCGTCAGTCAGTCAGTCAGCGAGTCAGTCAGTTAGTCGGCCGAACCACCGTGTCCACCTCCGCCAGCTGTGGGTCAAGCCGCTAAATCAGCCAATTGTTCCCCCTATTTGTAGCTCCCTGGTGCTCCAAGTCCCCCCGCCAGACGCTGCTGGATCGGAGCCATAGATCAAACGGGCAGCCGTGCCCTCGCTCCCCATGTGAGTGATGGCAGCGTCCCGGAACTAATCCGGTCGGTCGGTTGGTTACCTGGTCGGTCGTCGGGAAGGCAACCAACCAACCGCAATAAAGATGAGTGCCGTTTGATGTATGTTATCAGGGTGGAAATTCTTTTCCGCATGTACATATTCCAACACGCAGCCGCGCTCGGGAAAGCAGATTCTGGCAGCCCCGAGGCGTTTCGGTTTGGTCTTTGTGTTTTTCCTTTCTGGGGTTAGGATCGCCAGTGTAGCGCAGAAGGAAGCGGGATCTCTCAAAGAACAAGGTAATAAATGCGTTATCTTCAAGGGTCCGCCGGGCGGGGCTTATTAGAAGGCAAGTGGCGGGCGGCGGGGGCCGGGCGGGAAAGGGTTCAAAAGTGCCGAACAATGCGCCGAAAGCGGTAGGCACTACGACGCAAGTGAGCTTTAATGGTTAACAACAATGTAATAACAGTAACAACAACATCGGAACATGGATGGAAACATGACTCTGATATGGTTGGAAGGGAGAGAGAGAGAGAGACGGGAATAAATTTATAAGCGTAAGACGATGTGAATTTATTGATTCGGCTGCCCTGATGAGCGATGGTTGCCCGGCGGGATCGAAAATTGCCACTTTCATCGGGTTCCGGAAGAAGAGGTTAATGAAAGTTGTTGAGTTGTTTTTTGTGGTTTCCCCGCTACGAAACTTGTGATGAAAATCTATCTTAATTGGTTGCCTGTGGGAAGAAAATAAAAAAAAAGCAACGAAATTTTGCCTTTCGAGCGAGCAGACGGGCGATAGAACCGAGGTATGCTACTTTCCTTCGTAACGCCCCAACCACGTGTGACATTAGCAGCGACGGTTCACTAGCGTTTAGCGTATGCAACAACCGCAGCAGGCGTGGTGAAGAGACATCTAGCGGAATCGGTTTTAGCTAGAGCGTGTGCGGGGTGGTGTCGTGTAACGGTTTGGAAGCTGGTTACTAGTTTTTTTTCGAGTGCGGTTTGATATTTGTTTGCCGACGTGTTTAAGTTCATGGAAATAGATCTGTGGCAATCCAATGGTGGTTGGTCGCATTCCGAATTCATTAGCACTTAAAGATTTGGGGTTTTCGGTCGCTACCGATTTGGACCTGAAAAAATTATTTAGACTAATTTTTGGTAAAGATGATCGTTCGGTTGACAAGTCGAACTGAAACAATATTTCGTTTTTTAATCAAACGATCATATTTTGCCTTTCTCATATAGAAAGGTTATGCAATCACTCTGAAAAACGTTAACCTAATCCCGGCCCGGAGGGCCGAGTGTCATATCCCATTCGATTCAGTTCGTCGAGATCGGAAAAAGTCTGTATGTGTGTGTATGTATGTATGTGTGTGTATGTATGTGCGTATGTGTCAAATAATGTCACTCATTTTTCTCAGAGATGACTGGACCGATTTGCCCAAACTTAGTCTCAAATGAAAGGTGCAACCTTCCCATCCGCTGCTATTGAATTTTGGATCGATCGCAAAAAATTTGGATCGATCGCAATTCTGGTTCCGGAATTACGGGTTTCAGAGTGCGGCCACACAGAAATTTCTCATATAAACTATAGGAAAAATTAAAAATAGAATTTTTATTTTTGATGCTAAATGTGTTCAAGGTGCATGAAACGTCGAGATTTGATGCAAACTCGAAAAAAATTTGACGACGATTAACTTTTTTGGATTTTGGCACATTTTTGCCTTTCTCATATAGAAAGGTTATGCAATCACTCTGAAAAACGTCAACCTAATCCCGGCCAAATTTTTTTTTTCGACTCGCATAAGGTTTATGGATTTTAACAGGGGCGTAGTTGATGGTTTACGGAGAGGGGTTAGACCCCCCCCCCCTCTACTGTTCACTCCCCTCCTTTAAAAATCTCCTTAAATCACCCCTCAGACCACCACCCCATCCAGCCCTCATACCCCTACCTTTCAACCCCATCATCTTTAAACCACCACTGTATCACAAAGCATACCAATTTAAGCTGGGGAGTCGTTCGTTCATGGGACTTTCGCCCTACCCACCCCCGCATGACAAAATGAGTTAGCAAGCAGATAACATTGATCTAATGCTGATTAGGCTAATGGAATATGATATTTTTTTGTTTCAAGTGTTTCACCGTCGACACGTAGCTCATCAAGTTCATGGCTGACATGCCATTGTGTATAAGTGCAAAGTGTACTAAGAATGTAATGGACATTTCCACAATTATGTTGAACATAAAAAACATAAGTTTAGAGAAATGAGAAAGGCACAATTGCACCGCTAGGTGGATTAAAACAGGTTTTTTCATTTGAAATTAGTTTGAACAACAATAAAGGTAAATATTTGCCAACAGTCTTGCTAAACATACTATATTCTCCAAAATTGAAACAGGGCACTGAACAGTTTAACAGAAATTAAGCTAGATTTTTAAAATTTAGATTAACTTTTGTTAAATCGTTCAATGCACTACTTAAGTTAAGTTGTGTTGAGTTGAGTAAACAACGCTCCCATATTCTTTTTGATTTTTAACGTGTTACGTGTTTAGTTTACGCTTGTTATTTGTGTTACGATCCCGTGAGGTGACGAAGGTCAATCGAAGATAGTATTATCCGTTAAAAAGCAATTTAATTTACCGTGAAAATCAATTTTATTGCTGCCCTATCAACCCGCTCATTTACGAGACAGCAGTAGCTTGAGGAGCGGCATTGTTCGTAGAATCGTGCAATCACAACAGTTCGGCTTTGTGTGGTGTGTGGTGTGATTGAATGAAAATGAATACGCTGCTGTGCCACTCGTGTGCAAATGATATTGCGGGAACGCACATCTCCTGTCGTGGATTTTGCAATGCTACTTTTCATCCCAAATGCAGCGGGATTGCCGAAAACTGCTTTGACGATGTTTTAAATAATAAGCAGATATTTTGGCTATGCAAATCCTGCACTAATCTGATGTCCGATAAGCGTCATCGACAAGCTGTAAGAGCTGCCTATGAGGTTGGACAGGAAGAGGTGTTAGGTGCACACAACCAAATTGTCGAACAACTTAAGGGTGAAATACTAACTGAGTTGAAGTTGAAGATTCGTTCGAATTTTACGGCCCTTATAAATTCTAATTCATTGACACCGAAGACTACTCAACGTCCATTTGCCGAAGCCGAAGCTCGCCGTCTTTTCCCGAATAAAGATGGGGCTAAATCTAATGTCTCATCTCTATTACGTGGTACTGGTATGCCTGTTTCACCATCTCTTGGCACGATAACAGTAGCTGATCGTACACCGAAGTTTTGGCTTTACCTTTCACGTATTGCACGCGATGTTTCTGTTGACCAAATTTCCATTTTGGCGAAACAGCGTCTTATCACCGATGACGTGGAAGTCGTTAGACTTGTTGCAAAGGATCGTGACGTAAGCACAATGAATTTCATCTCGTTTAAAATTGGAATCAAACCTGAGCTCAAGGCGCGAGCCCTATCTGCTTCAACATGGCCCGAAGGAATTCTTTTCCGCGAATTCAAGAGCAATCGCACCGTATCAGCTGGAATTTTTTGGAAACCCCTCTATCCGCAGCCAGATCAGTCGCCAGTTCAGGCCGATACTCATCAGCCTGCTTCACCATCATCAGTTCAATCAGCTATGACGGAATAATTCAACCACCATCGGGACGCATGTCCGACAATTTGCCGTTGTTTGAACGAAGAATAATTTCGCCGCCATCGCCGAGACTGCACAAACAAATTCAAGTTGCGCTGCCATCACCGGGACGCCTGTTATACCGTACTACGGAAGCCCCCGAGCGCTCCGACGCAGTCGTGCTACCAGCCAGCGACCAGCTCAGTCGTCCCGGCCCTGCGTTCGGAGGTCGTGAGGGGGTCTTCCGAACTCCCTTCCCAGGCGAGTATTTTGCTTTAAATGACGATCCGCTTCCTGAAAACCTTTTGGTTTCTAGCATGCCATCGGGTACATCACGCCCCTTCAGCATGTCGGCACGATTGCCACGTGGCACTGACGATTTACGGCTATACTACCAAAACGTCAGAGGGCTAAGGACGAAAATCGAGGACTTGTACTTGGCTGCTCTTGACGGCGACTACGATATTTATGTTCTGACGGAAACTTGGCTTGATGATCGTATTACATCGATGCAGCTCTTCGGGGATTCTTATGCGGTTTATCGTGCGGATCGAAGCGCACATAACAGTGTTCATGGTCGCTGTTTCTTCTGCACTAGCCTCCTGTGAATTTGGTGTAGATAGTTCATCAAGCATTGAAGTTGTTTGGACGAAGATTACTACGCAGACGAAGAGCTATTTTATTGGAGCTGTTTACATTCCTCCAGAAAAGCGACTTGACTGCACTATTACGCAGCTCCATCTCGACTCTATAGAACATGCTTCTTCTCAGGCAGATGCAAACGATGTGATAATAGTTCTTGGTGATTTCAACCAACCAGGACTGATGTGGGTTTCTTCTGGACGTGAATACGCTTACCCTAACCCGTTATCCTCGACAACAAATCCTGCCAGCCGCTTACTTCTGGACGGGATGGCTTTTCACGGAATAAATCAAGTAAGCACGATTTCCAACCATCAATCCCGTTTTCTTGACCTTGTGTTCGTCAATGAGAATGCTTTGCCTGAGTGTTCTGTGAGTGAAGCTTCCAGTGTTATCGTTCCTTTGGATAACTATCATCCCGCATTGGAAATATCCATTTCCATAATTAGTTCACCACAATATGAAGAAGCTTTAGCTGTGAATCGTCGTAATTTTCGCAAAACTGATTTAGCAGCACTACGTCGCACCCTATCGCTGATTGACTGGAGTGTACTACTTGATCAAGTTGATGTAAATGCTGCAGTCGATCTCTATAACCGATTACTCATTGACTGTGTTGAAAAATCCGTGCCAGAATATCAACCTCCCAAGAAGCCTCCATGGTCTAACGCCATGCTTCGGAATCTGAAACGCACTCGCGCCAAAGCCCTACGTGCGTACACAAATCGTCGATGCCCTATTCTCAAGCGCTTTTTCGCACTCGCCAGTAATGAGTACCGCTGTTACAATAAATTGCTGTACAAAGGATATGTGAACCGCATCCAACAAAACTTACGACGAAATCCGAAGGGATTCTGGGCTTTTGTTAAAACGAAGAGAAAGGAAACGGGTCTTCCGTCTAGGATGGTCTACAATGGCGAAGTAGCGACTACAACGGCGGAAAAATGCTCTCTATTTGCCAGCTACTTTTCAAGTGTCTTCACGACTGATGTGCCATCTGCCGTCGAGCTCGAAAACGCGACCCGTGATGTTCCCATTGGGGCAGTGGATATGGATGTATTCACTATTTCAGTACAATCGGTTCTCTCTGCAATACGGAAAACAAAATCGTCTTATGCTCCAGGACAAAGTGCTATGCCGTCTGCTGTTCTGAAAAAATGTTCCGATATCTTAGCGATCCCACTGACGCACCTTTTCAATATGTCGCTTCAGCAGCAAAAATTTCCCGATGATTGGAAGTTTTCAGTTATGTTTCCGGTTCACAAGAAAAATGACAAAAGCAACATCGTGAACTACCGGGGAATCACTTCGCTGAGAGTTGAGTCGAAAATCTTCGAAGCGCTTATCAACGAGGTGCTGTTTTTTGCTAGTAAACATTACATAAGCCCTTGTCAGCACGGATTCTTCCCTGGTCGATCGGTTGAGACGAATTTAGTTAGCTTCACATCGTTTTGCATTGAAAACATATCCAGGAAACTCCAGGTGGACACGGTCTACACAGATCTTAAGGCCGCTTTCGACACAGTCAACCATGAGATACTGCTTGCAAAGCTTGATAAACTAGGATGTACCTCGAGTTTCTGCCACTGGCTTCGATCCTACCTTGTTCACCGCGAGTGCGTCGTGCAAATTGGCGACAACGTGTCTGAATCTTTTTGCAATAATTCCGGAGTTCCCCAAGGTAGTACACTAGGTCCATTACTATTTTCATTGTTCGTGAATGATGCGGTCTTTGTTCTAATGCGTGGAGGGAAACTGTTTTTCGCCGATGACTTGAAGATATTTCTTGTGATAAGGAATGAAGCCGATTGCCGTGAGTTACAGTGTCTCATTGATACATTTTACAATTGGTGTCAAAGAAACATGTTGATCCTTTGTGTTACGAAATGTTTTGTCATCAGTTTTCATCGTACAAGAGACATGCTTAATTTTAACTACAACATTGCCGGAACTCAGCTGCAACGCGTTGACCACGTAAAAGATCTAGGTGTTATTCCTGATGAAAGGCTAACTTATACCAATCACCTGTCAGCGACCATCGACAAAGCAAATCGACTTCTAGGTTTTATGTTCAAAATTTCTAGCGAATTCCGGGATCCTCTGTGTTTCAAGGCTTTATATTGCTCACTGGTGCGCTCGCTGTTGGAATTTGCAAACATCGTCTGGTGCCCTTATCATGCAACGTGGAGTGAAAGGATTGAAGCTGTCCAGCGCAAATTTATACGATATGCTTTACGTCAATTGCCTTGGAATGATCCGTTGAACCTGCCACCATATGAGAACCGTTGCAGACTATTAGGACTACATACTTTGCAAGAACGTAGACATACTTCGCAGGCCATTTTCATATCAAAGCTTCTGTTGGCTGAGTATGATGTTCTCGATCTCCTTGGACAAATCAACCTCTACGCCCCAACCCGTGTTCTTCGCCCTCGGACATTACCACACATCGAAATGCGAAACACCAACTACGCTGCTAATAGTCCGATTTTGGCGATGGTTCGTCGCTTCAACGAGCTTGCCGAGCACTTTGACCTCAATTATAATTCATCACAATTTCGTCACCGTTTGCTGTTACATTAGGTTAATTATTTTTAGTTTAGTTCATTAAGACTTAGTGTCAGATGAACACAAATTTTAAATACAAATACAAATACAAATACAAATACAAATACAAATACAAATACTTGGAATAGAATGATTAATTTAGAAATGATTAAAGAGGATTTTCAACCAAACAGAGACAAATTGAACACAGCATTGTGGTCGTGTCATAAATAGCATCATGAAGACGAATCTGAGACAAGTTCAACAGTAATGGAAAATATAGAACATGAGTTCATTAATTCATTAATACATTAATAAATAGATTATGTGTGCCAACAGTTTTAGGGAAAAGAAAGTTCTCTGCATATGATTGATTGATCGCGAAACGTAGTAGGTGTTAGCTCTATCGATTTTTTAATGGTCCTTTTCAGAATCACAGAGACCTATATTCCTAGGGAATTTTGCCGTCGACCCTCAATTATAATACGAGTATCAAATTTAGACCAGTATTATTTTCAAACTTTCGATTCCTTACCACGAATACCACGTGGGATCGCTACGCATTTATTGTATTATACAATTTTATTTAATTGGGTTTAAAGTGTCTGTATTCTTCAACTCATCAGGTCATCAGAATCAGAATTGCTGAGGATTTGAATTTTAGAAATCGTCAATTCCTGAATTTCTAAATTTCTGAATTACAGAATCGCAGAATTGCTGCTGAATTGCTAATATTTGAAATTCAGAATTTCTTAATTGCTGAATTCATTATTTGTTGAATGTTGAAATTTTGAATTGCAGAACTAAAACTTTTAAATTGTTGAATTTCTTACTTCAATTTAATTTTTAAATACCTGAACTCGTATTTCTTTAATTCTCGAATTACTGAATTGCCGAATTACTGGAATCGAAATGTCCTGGATTGTTTAAATGTTAAATTACTAAGTTTCTGAATTGTTTAGTTAAGGAGTTGCTGCATTTCTGAATGGCTAGTTTCTGCATTGTTGAATTCATTACTTGCTGAATTCCCGAAATCCTGAGTTGCGGAATCGTTGAATTCCTGAACTCCTAAATCGTTGAATTTATTACTTCCAAAATTCTTGAATTGCTGAGCTGCTGAATTCCTGAATTGTTGACTGAATCAATTATTTCAGATATTCCTGATTTACTGAATCGTCGAATTTCTGGTATCATAAATTACCGAATTGTTGGATTGCAAAATTTTTGAATTACTGAATTGCTAAGTTATGCATTTAATGGAACTCTGAATTGCTTGAACTGCTGATTTGCCATTTTGCTGGATTGCTCAGCTCATCCATTTTTGAATTTCTGAATTGCAAAATCACAGGATTGCTGAATTCGTTATTTCCTGAATCAAAGAATTACTTAATTAATCCTGAGTTTCTGAATTCCAGACCTGGTGAACTGCAGTTTTCCACGAATTGTTGAATTTCAAAGCTTCTAAATTGCTGAGATGCAGTATCACAGAATTGCTGAATTCCCGAGTTCCGGAATTCTTGAAGTCCAGATAATTCCCAAGATCAGGAGTTCCGTAATTGCTGAATTACTTAATTGTGCTACTTAAATTTTTTTTTAAATTTTTATTTCGATTATAGAGGTTTTAACCTTAAGGTCATTCGCCTCTTCGGGTTTGAAAAATCTCTTATGAAAAATTTCTAACCCTATGTGCGGGGTCGGGACTCGAACCCAGGTGCGCTGCGTACAAGGCAATCAATTTACCAACTACGCTACGCCCACCCCATTGTGCTACTTTTCAATTACTGAATTATTTAATTCTTGATTTCTTTAGTTCGTAAAATGCGGAATTGCCCAACTCATGAGTTCCTGAACCACAGAATTGCTAAATCGCAAAATTGCCGAATTGTTGAATTCATGCATTTCTGAATTCTACTGAAACCCTTGAGCCCCTGAATTGCTCAATTTCTGAATTGTTTATTTGCTAAATTGTTGAATTTCTGAATGCCCAAATTACTTAATAGCCGAATTCCTGAATTACTCCATTCCTGAACCGCTTATTTGTTGAATTCCTATATCCTATTCCTGTCATTTATTCCATTCCTTGCTTTCGTTTCATTCGTTCCATCTTCTCCATTCGTTTAGTTTGTTTTATTCAGTTTATTCATGCTTACAATACTTTTATTCGGCACTTTCCTTCCATTCGTTCCTTTCTTTCATTCCTTTTTTTCATTCATTCTATTTGGTCCATTCCTTCCATTTCTTCTATTCCTTCCATTCCATTTCATCCCTTCCAATAGTTTCGTCGATTCATTTCAGATCGTTCCTTCCATTCATTCAATTCCGATAATTCATTCCATTTCATCCATTCTTTCATGTCTTCCAGTAGTTCCATTCGGTTCATTGGCTCCCTATCTTTCATCCTCCTTTTGCTCTGTTTCTTCCATTAGTTCTATTCGATCCAATCGTTCCAGTTGGTTTATTGGTTCCATTCATTCCGTTCCTTCCATACCTTCTAGCCTTACGTACCTCGCCCTTATTAGTTCCATTCCTACGTGTTTTTTTCTGATCGTTACCTTCGTGCCGTACGCTCCATTGGTTCCGCTTCTATGTGTTTCAATCGATCCATTCCTTCTATCTGTTCCGTGGTTCCGTTCATTCATTCTTTTCATCTTTCTATTTCTTTCTAATCCTTCTATTTACTTACTTCCATGCCTTCAATTCCTTTCATTCTTTTCAATCTTTTTTTTCCTTTATTTGACACGGCTCATAGCGGTAGCTTAACGGAGCCGTGGATCTTTTAGATGTTTACAAATGTAAAAATAAAAATATAAACAAATATTATTATAATATTGGATCTCGTGCGCGCAACTTTTTGTTGCGAGCGGAGACCTTTTTTCGCGGGGTTTGCTGGCAATCTGCATCTGGGGGGTCATTTAATTCTTTTTTGTTTTTCACGTCCAGGTCGAAGCCGGCTTGGTGTCCGCGATCAGATGTTTTTCCCTGTTTTTTGCACTTATTGGTGATCAGCGTAAATCCGTCACTGTTATTGTTATCCTTGACAATGTTGCTTACAGTTGATTTTGCGGTACTTTCTTTCCAATCTCTTCCATGATTCCATTTGTTCCATTCCTTTTATTACTCCATCCATTCATTTTAATACTTTCTTTGTCTCTTCTAATCTTTCCGTTCCATCTAATCTTTCTATTCCTTCCATTTGCTCCATTCGTTCTATTGCTTCTATTCGCTCCTT
Organism: Topomyia yanbarensis; assembly: GCF_030247195.1. Taxonomy (NCBI): domain Eukaryota; kingdom Metazoa; phylum Arthropoda; class Insecta; order Diptera; family Culicidae; genus Topomyia; species Topomyia yanbarensis. The sequence goes on from NC_080670.1 coordinate 30,111,724, forward strand.
TTTGCATTTATTGAACATATCTCATTCCTTTCAGTCATTGCATTATTTTCGGTTGTTCAATTTATTCCGTTCATTTCATTCCTTTCGTTTCATTCGTACATTTCAGTCCTTACATTGCTTACACTTATTCCATTTTTTTCAATTCTTTCTACTCCTTCTATTCCTTTTACTTTTTCCATTCACTTTTCTCCTATCAACACTTTTCGTTTTTTCAACAATCCCATTTCTTATGGTCCTTCCGGTGCTTCCTTTTGTTCTATTCGCTCCATTCGGTTCTTTCGTTAAAGTCATTCCATTTCTTTCAAAACGTTTATTTCATTCTATTCCTTCTACTCGTTCCATTGGCTCCATTGCTTTAATTCGTTCCATTCCCTTTAGTTCTTCAACTCCGTGACTCACAACCTGGGGTCCGCGTACCCCTAGAGGGGTTGTGAAGTAGTTGCTGGGGGATTGAAATTTCAAGTCCTGTTTCCTAACAAACTGAAAATAATATATTGGTAGCACACAAAATCGATCTTTATCGGTGGTTTATGTCCGCAGCAAGCCAGTGTGATTTCTAAGGGGACCTTGATACGAAAAAGTTTGAGAGCCGCTGTTTTAATTCATTCCATTTCATCAATTCCTTCAATTCATTTCAATCCTTCCATTGGTTCTGTTGGATCCCTTCGTTCCGTTCCTTCCATTATTTTCAGTCTATTCATTGCTTCCTTTTGTTCCCTTTGTTTTGTTTTAGCAAAAAATGTCTTCCGTTTGCTCCATTTCATCCTTCCTTGAATTCATCTATCTCTAAAATTAATTTAATTCGTTCCATTCCATCCATTTGTTCCATTAGTTTCATCTACTCCATTCGTTCTTTTTTTCCATTCCTGTAATTCTTGTTCTCAATCACTTATTTATTTTTTAAATTATTGATTTATACATTTTTTTAATTTATTTTATATCATACCTTCCAGCCTTATATCCCTCCTATTAGGTATTCCTCTTATTCGTTAAATGCGTGCCGTTTGCTTCATTACTTGTGTTTGCTCCATTCCTTCATTTTGTTCCATAATCTCCATTTGTTTCGCTCATCCATTCGTTCTAATCCTTTAATACATTCCATTCCTTCATTCTTTTCAATCGTTCCTTCCATTCCACTTAATCCTTCTATTTCTTGTATTAACATCATTCGTTTCTTCCGTTCCTTTACTTCCTTTCATTAAATTCATTCCATTCCTCTCGTTTATTATTATGATAAATTAAATGAACGGAAAAAATGAAGTCATTTGTTCCGTTCATTTAATTTATCATTCCATTCTCTCATTTCAGTCCATCCATTCCTTTAATTTCTTTCATACCGCTCATCCATTCCATTCCTTCCAGTCATTCCATTCGTTAAATTTCTTTCGTGCGTTCTTTTCAATCCATTCGTCCAAGTCCTTTAATTCATTTCATTTCATGCATTTCCTAATTCGTTCCCTTTTTCCATTTGTTTCGTTAGTTAATTCAATCTTATTGTTTACATTCGTTCAGTTCCTTCCATTCCTTTCGTTAATTCCATTTATCTCGTTTCTTCCATTTGTTCTATTCGTTATATTCAGTCCATTCGTTCCATCATCCATAGCCATGTCTGTTATTTCCATCTATTCTTACAATTCGCTTGACTCGTTGTTCCAATAGTTTTATGAATCCCGTTCGATCCGTTCCTTCCATACCTGTCATTCCGTCCCATCCATTCATTTGTTCATTCATTTATTTATATATTTTTATTTATTTATTTACTCATATATTTTTTTTCCATTATTCAATTCTTTATTTATCTATTTGTTTATTTATTTATTTATCGTACCTTCCAGCCTTACATACCTCCCATTAGTAATCTTCCTCCTATTCGTTAAATTTGTGCTGCTCGGTCCATTGGTTGCATTTGTTTCGTTCCTCCAATTCTTTTCATTTGTTCCATTCCTTCTATTTATTTCCGTCCATCTGTTCCCTCCATCCTTCTATTCCTTCTAATCCTTCATAACATTGCCTTTCTTCCATTGTTTCCAATCGTTCCTTTCATTCCCCCTTATTCTATTCGTTCCGTTCCTTTCATTGCGTCTAACCATTCTATTTATACATTTGCATCATTCGTTCCTTCTCTTGCTTTCATTGAAGTTATTCCATTCCTCTCGCTTATTCTGTTCTATTCACATTTTTCATTCGTTCCGTTCATTTAATTTGCTTCAAAACACCAACTACTAAACTCTTTTCGTTTTAAAATAATGAGAACTTTTATATAAAAAAATCAACTTTTTCAAATAGCATTTTATTCGATTAGGGCACTTAATATTAAATACCGTTACTGCCATATGAAATAGCATGCTTTGTAGCATAGATCACCAAAAAATGGAATATGCGATATTTTTTATCTTGCAATATTTACTCAATAAATAGTATATTTTTAATAAAAAGTATATAAAACTTTCTAACGAGAGAAGCTAGAGGTTCGGTATATTAAGACAAAATATCTGAAAGTATTTGCAAAAGTTATGCAAAGAAAACCACGCATTTTTTGGGAAATTTCTTATAAAATGAAAAGTACGCGACAAAAAGTTTCAGGGTCTTCGGCAAATTTTTTTAAAATTTTATTTTCTTCAATTTTCTGGAAGACAGCGAAACTCCATCTCGAACTATTAAAAAGTTAATTTCCTGATTTTATATACATTTCGAACCACCCTACCCACTATTTAAAATAATAGAAAATTTGAATAAAGTGCGATATTTTATCATGAAAACGAAACTATATTATTTATTTTGTCCACCGTGAAAGTAATTTAAACATATTTCAAAAGGTCACTTCATGGAAGTCCAATTTTTTAATATAACTTTTTCAGTTTTCATTTTTATCCAATCTATGTTCTTCTGATGTTTTTCGAAACTTTCGAAGACGACCATTTTCTTCTAATACATCAAAACTTTGACTCCTATCGTTCAAAAGATATAAGCATTTAATATATCAAAAATAGATTTATTAACTGAATTTTATGAAATTTACAAAAAATATCGTATTCGCCATTTTTTGCCCAATTATAACTCTAATCATGACTTCATTAATAGTTGAAAAAGAATTATCTTTTGTTTGCCCCAACGAGTTATATTGTAATTCTAAAAAAAAACATTTTCGGCGAAAAATTGCTCATAATTTTTCAATGAAAATAGTTAGATATATGGTGCCATGATACAAATTATTCGCCTTAAAACAATCTTAAAGTTGTCAGAAGACTACTTATGTTTTAAATCAATACCGCAAACGTTATTTAAATAAAACAGTTTTTCTAAGAAACACCCTAACCTCCGATTTTAAATATGTTGTAAAATGAAAAGTATGACAGCTAGAGCTTACATGTCTTCAGCAAATTGTTCCAAAATTTGTTTTTCTACAACTTCGCTGAAGGTCGTTTGGCTCTAGCTGGACTGATTAAAAAGTTAATTTTTTGATCTTGGTAAAATAGAGTTGTTTTAACAAAAAGAAGGGGCTCACAAACTACAAAAACTTCTCCAAAAACTTAATGAGGTTAAGTCATTTAGTTTTAGTAAAATTTTAAAAATCCTGCCAAATTTGCATTCTGGACAACTGTGACATTAGTACTTGCATATGATCTTGTTATTTTAATGATTAATCCCTCTAAAAGTGAGTTATGTTTACCAACTTGATTGCGTATATGGATATTATGTCTTCGACAAAGTTCTAGAGCAAGAATAACTGTGATGAAGACAAAATATTTATCTTTCATATCTTCAATATTATTGCAGTTTTTAGTGGATAACTTTTTAAACATTTTGACAGGTACGAAATGTTCCGTAAAAAGGTTTGAATTATTAAAATCGACAACTTTCTATATTTTAACAATAGCTCATCTCGTGTATTTTCAAAGTGATTTGGCAATTTTTGAAAAATAGTTTTTCAAATGGTGATTACCGTGAAAATGGCTGAGCTTACGTCAAAGCGTTTTCAGACTACTCATAAAAACTAGCAAGGTTTGTCATTTTCCGCTATGATTTTCGTGATTAATACTTCTATAAATGAAATTTTACAAGTAAATTTTTTTCTAGTAATAGAAATCGGCTAACGGCTTTGGAAAAGTTGTGGAGATTGATTTCAAGAGTATCTTTGCTGAATACATGAAGTTTCTTCATTTGATGCTTAAGAAGTTATAGCTTGTTATATTTGGATGACCCCATTTTTTTAAAATATCTTTTTATATTTCAATCTTAGGAGTTTTAGATATTCTACGAACTTATTTTAATCGTCAAAATACACAATTTTTATTACGGCGTAATTTTTCTTATCTCGAGTATTTTCGAAAATATTTGAACTCTATTTAGTATTAAAGTGTTAATGTAGCAATTTTAATTGCAGCTACAACTGGCTGCCCGTTCAAAAGTTATTACTTTTAAAACATTTGCTAATTTTACCCAAAAAAGCCCAATAACTTCTAAGGGATAAACCGATGATCTCTTCTAGGAAAGATATGTATCTTGATAGGACAAACAACTTTCTCTATGATATTTAAGAAGTTATGTTGAAAAAAGGTTATTAAGGGGTCATTTACAAACAACAGTCAATAACATCGGATGTATTATAAATGGAGATTTTAAAGATGTTCGCAAAAACAAGTTCATTAAAATTTCTGAAGACTGCAACTTCTTTTTCATACTTTGAAAAACATTGTAGTAAATATATTACTTCAAGGGCGATTAATCACTATAACTATATCATCAAAATGAAGGTCTTGGATCATCATAAAAGATCCTAGAAGACATCATTGCTGGACGCTTTACCGTGTTCGCGTGAATAATTGTTCGCGCTTTAATACGAAAATAAACCAATTATTTGCTTGAAGGGTGCGATACCAACATTTTCAAGAAGTCATTGATTTCGTTCGATATATCATAAGCAATCAGAACTTCTGTGCTTGCGGGACATCATGTGTGTTTCCGTATTGTATTTAGCGTCTAACTGGTAACGTAGTCGGTCTGATGAGACAAAGTCGAAACGTAAGTTCAGAAATTACTAAAAATATTGTTGACAAATTAGAAACAAGTGAAAGAGTAATTGACAAATTTGGGAAGCATAAAACCTCAATTTTTATTAAGGTAACCATTGCTGCTGCTGGCTCCGGGAAAAATCTTAAACCTAATATCAATGTTTTTAGTATTTATGTCACTCGTACATACTTCGTAAGTTAATTTAAGATTGTTGTTAGAATTTTCATTCAAAATACAAGAACACGAGTCATTTCGTTAATAACAACGCGAGTTATTTACGATTGAAATCTCACGCTGCCTTTGCGCCGAAGTTTTGAAACAAGGCCCCCGTATTGATAAATTACATGTATTTCCCATCCCATCAATCACCAGTCATGACAATGTTTTCTAATTGACTCACACACTAGTCTAATTATTGTCAACCACCCCTTTAAGTTATCTACCAAAAGCCACACCCTCACCCCCCCCCCCCCGATAAACATACCTTTCTCAGTTCTACCCGGGCATACTCGACCGCCGCGTCATCCAACTCCCCGACACTGCTGGCCGTATCGGTGAAATCCGTATCGCTGTACTCGGATCCGGTCAAGTACGGCGGCTCGTACAGATACTGCTTCCGTCGGATTTGAACACTGGGTGCTTTAACCACCCCACCACTACCACCACCACCGGGCGTCACCGTCCGAACCGATTCCCCGTCCGATTCGCCCGTCGTTTCCCCCTGCTGGGCCTCATTCTGCGACCGGCACTTCACATCGTTATTATTCGCTTCCACTACACTGACCCTGCTGCTGTTGCTGGGCTCCACATCGGAATTTGGCCGATGGTGAAAATCCACCGGCACCTGGATATCTTTCTGAACCACCACTGAACACTGCTCGTCACCGCTGCTGATAACACTCACATGCCGAGCGTCACCCGCGGTTCCCGCGGACAAATCACACACTTGCACTTTCTTCTCGTCCGTCTCCGCCGGCAGCGGGACGACGGCCGATTCTTTGGTAACACTGATCCCATCCTCCTCCTCCCGGCTAGCCTCCTCCACAGCTTTCAACTCCAGACTGCGTCGGTTCTTGCGCTTCTCCGCAATCTTACTCGGCTTGCGCGGAATTCCACTGCCGGACGGTTTCCGGCTGTCCTTGGATTTATACTGACCGGCCACCTTCTTACCATTCTTACCAACGCCACCCGGTTCGCTGAGTGGTTCCACCCCGGCCGGAAGTTCATCGGTTCGCGTGGGAAACTTACTGCCCGGATTCAGCAGTTCGTAGATGGCCGGGAAGGCACACTGCAGTCCCCCCTCCTTCAGCTGCTGGAAGATCAGGTACGAGGTGTCCGTGTAGCGCGACTTGGGCTGAAATATGGGCATTTTGTTTTTATTGATTATAGGTTAAAGTAAAAATTACACTCGGTTCTTCGTTCTGAGTTTCACGGAAAGTTTAAAACCATCGATGACTGACTGATATTTGGCACATTCCGTTCGCTTCTGGCAATCGACAGTTGGCGAGTGTTGTTATCAGTTTTTGTTGGAACGAGAAAAATACATTTACTGTATGATTGACGTTACGTATCGAGCGGGGGATCGGGGTAGGTCATGAAATTAGACAATAATCAGTCACGTCAGTCACGTGCGCCGGTTTTGAACCCAGGGATCACAAAAAAACAAGTTCAAAGCCGACCCCTCCCTCGGTTCTCACCTTGCTACGCCTCGGTTCCTCAGCGAGTAGGTAGTAGCTGATAAGCGGACAGTTTCCAGTGAATGGTGGATCATAACAAAATTCGACAACATTCGGTTTGAGTAAAGGCTAGTCAGCCAGCTAGCCGACTGACACCGACAGAGACCGTGCCGCCATCGATAGATTACTTCACAACTCCGCGCTCTGATTGCAGGACCGACTCGGTAGGTTGGTTACGTACGGTGGGTGGGAGGGGGAGCGATAAGAAACTACCGCGGTACGCTAATCATCACTAATGTCCGATTGAGGGGAAAATCCATGTGAAACAAATTGGATTAACCTAGGAACACGTGTTTCTCGTCACCGTTCATGTTTCCGTCCGCCTTTTTTTTGAGGTTAGAAAAATGACTTGATTTGTAAACACTCCTCCGAAAAGGAAACACGGGGAAAGAAACTAAAAGATTCACGCGGCATTCAGTAGCACCCATTTTCATTAGATTTAAAGATCAGTAAACAAGGAAAAAGTCATTTCCTCGTGTGCTGCACCCTCGCCGGTGGAAAAAGAAGAGGAGGAAAAAACCGCCGATCCACCAAAGCAGCATAGAGGGAACCGACAAGACAGATTGCACCACGAACACGGACGGAATGCACTCTGTGTCTCATCACCTTTGTTTTTATGATCTTTCACTTTCTTCTGGGGGCACTGCGCCGCCGCCTACTGTGTACGGTATGTGTGTGTAACTGATTGTGTATTTTCCTATATAGCAACCGAATTGAAATTCTAATGGGTGTACAGATGCACTTCTTGGATTAGCTTCTCTTTCTCGATTCCCCCCCGTTCGTCTTGCCTCTTGCGGTACTTGATCGAGTCCCGGCACGGAAGAAGGCAGTGCTTTTCTTTCACTGTACAGACACTGGCGAACTGGCGGTTCAACATAATGTTTATCTCCGGCAGATAATTTATATTATATAGACTGGTGAAGCCAGGAAAAAGTTAATTTCGGTCGAAGGTAAACAGGTTGAGTGTGTTTTATTTCTGTTTTTTTTTATAGGTGAGTTGTTACTGTTGATATATGGTTTTTGGGAAAAAAAAATCAAGCTGCATTTCGGAATCGGGTTGATCAAATCGAAAAAAATCTTTCATCTTCACCTTAACTTAACCCTTTCATGCCCAACTTTTTTCTGGTGCATGTAGGATTTCAAAACTATTTTTTCTTGAAAACGGTGGGGCCAAGAAACACGAAAAGGCATTTTTCATAAAGATAGGAGCTTCCCTCGCAGTGCTAGAAGCTGCTCAATTTTTACCTTCCTATACTCAATACAATTATCCTAGAATTTTTACAGTAGTCCACTTGCGTGGGAAACGTAGCCAAAGACACTCTAAATCGATAAGTTTTATCAGTTTTCAATAATATTGCAACATAACGAAGATATATGAAAAATTCATTTAGCGTCGTCAACTTAAACTGTCCCTGGCAGCACTGCTCCATTGGAATCCAATCAGTCTAACTGCAATAACTTCAGTTCTAGAGCTGATCCTTGTAACTATTAGTACTCAAATGAAAGGCAATAGTCACAATTCTTAGCTTCACTTCTTTTTATGTGCCAATCTTGCCTCAATCAAAAGTTATAGCTGTTTAAAAACGTTTTTGTCCACAAACAACATGGGCATGAATGGGTTAATTAGATTGCGCACCATTTACTAGGCCCCAACAATAAAGATTGTCCAAATATCGGTGTTTTAAATAAAACCAGTGCCGATTCACTAGAGACAAACAAATCTGCTAATCGGTAAAAACGGAACACTTTTCGAAGGTACTAAAAAGAAATTCTAACGAAATACACTACCTTTCGAAATAGAATAAAATTAAACATAAAGATTTACAGCAACATAGACAGATAACAATAGACATAAAAACAACAGTTCTAACATTAATGAGAAATTAGTAATGTTTATAATATTGTGGAATCTATCTACAAAAGAAAAAAAACCATTAGCAAACTTTCATTAATGAAGAAAAAAGTAAAAACCAACTTAATCCACCTAGCAGTGAGATGGGACATTTCTTACACATGTTGGATCATTCATTAATTTGCAGAACTCTTTTATTAGTTTGCAGTTTCTGGTCCTGCACGAATAAAACCTCAAATAAACTGAATAGACTATAGAACAATAGTACAATGTACTACAATGTACAATAATTTACATAAATCAAATTAATAAAATACATAAATCAAATTGGATTAGCTCATTAAATGAAAAATTAGTCATTATTTAAAAATAGTTATAAAATAAATTGAATAAATTAAATTGACTCAAACTAACACATTGAATAAAATAAATAAGTGGAATGACTATTTATGCAATATTAAAATTAAAGAAATGAACAAAATGAATCAATTAAATCAAATGAAACCTATGAAACAAATCAAATGTATAGAACGAATTTAATGAATCCAGTAAAAACAATGAATCAAATGAATGAAATGTATGTTTGTATTTGTATAAAAAAAAAGTCCAACTGACAATTTGTCTAAATGAACTAAACTAAGGTTAACTAAACAAACTTAAACTAGTGACAATACACGACGACGAAACTGCGAAGAATTCATGACAAAGTCAAAAATTTCAGAAAACTCAAAAAATGAATGAAATTATTGGAATGAATGAAAATAATAAAGCTAATAAAAGAGTAAATGAATTGAATAAAATGAATAAATAAAACAAACGAATCAAATAAACGAAACGAATAGAATTCATTAAATGAATAAAAAGAAGAAAATGAATTGATTAAAATGAAAAATAAGGCGATGTTAAAATGTTATAAATTAATTGAAAAAAATAAATCTGAAAAATAGTCAAATTATTAAAATGAAGAAACATGTATGAACTGAAAAAAACAAAGAGAATGCATAGAAGGAAAACCATGAATAAAATAATTTAAATGAATGATATGAATAAAATGTATAAAAAAATAAACTGATCAGAGTGAATCCAAAGAATGAAATGAATAAAATAGATTAAATGAACCCAAATGAACAAAATGAATAAAAAGAATGCTCAATGAAATAAATAAATAAAATGCAAAAATCATATACTTAAAACTAGTCAAATATTAAAAATGAATAAAATAAACAAGACGAATAAAATCCATGAAATGGAGAAACTGAAAAAAAAATGACTATTTAGAATGAAATTAAAAACCATTTTTGAATAAAGTAAATGAATAAACCGGATTGTACGAATTTCAGAACAATTGTATCAGAAAGTTATAAATTGTTTTTGATAATCCCATCATATTAAAAATGGCTAATTAATATGCAATCAACTTTCTAAAGTTTTCATTTTTTTTTGTTTTAACCTTTTTGTTTGCGTTGTTCTTTTCTTGGCGTCGTCGTCAGGAACCTGGAACGTTCAATTTGTTTTGGAATTCAAAGTTGTCATTTTGGTTACATATTCCCAAAAAAAAAAGATTTTTCTACAGAATACGTAAATATACGCAATTGTAAATAGTAAAGTAAGACAAGGTTACATATACTTTCAAACCCCTTAAGCAGAAAGCGACAGAGAAAGGATGCGATTGGTGAATGAGACAGGTAGAATTTTCAAAATTTTCATTTACATTGATGTAAATAGTGTGTAGTTTCTAGGCTATGTCGATAGCACAAAAGCCGTGCTTTCAGTAGATAATAATGTACTCTTTTTCCAGTCATCCTTATAGCGTGTATATTGTTTCGTTCGGAATTCTCGTTCAGGAAATATGGATAAATGAGTCCTATACAAACCAATACTACGAAAAAGAAATGGTTCCAATTTTCAGGATAATTATTAAAATTTGTTGGAAACGCAAGCGCCGTTGAAAGTGTCACATGATATAAACCTGCTCTAGATGGATAGGCATGCTTGACATCACAAGTCTTAATTTTCTGCGAATAAATACGTTTCTTCGTGTTCATTTGTCGTTACACAGTAATGCGTATGACAAAAATGTAGATCAAACGTTTCGGTACACAGTACATCCAACGCCTCTCTACTAATTGTGACTGGAACATCAATTGATTTACTTAGTATAGAGCAAAAATGGACAACGATAAGTTAGAAGAAACATTGTACTTATTTTCCTGGATCTAATTCATGGATATTTTTGGGCTTTGATCCGTTATTCTTCATAATAGTTCATACCAATGCAATGAATATATATTTTCCATAATATCATCACAAAAAAGATATTCTTACTTTTCACATTACATATGATTCATTTAAAATTCAGTTCAGATACGAAAAGTTTAAATAACGCATGTGGAATGTCTCTTCTTGAAATTTTCATCTTCAAACATCCATATTACCCAGTTAAATTAAATATTTTTCTAGAGAGCCATGAATTTCCTTAATTATAGTGCATATAAAAGCTGTGAATGGAACTGAATTAAATTGGAGTTGATGTAGTTGTCGAATTTTGGTCGCCTGCCAACCCATAGTTCAACGTTTCGGAGGGATACACCTTTCATCTTGAGGGTGTGAACATTTGAAAATAGTTATAGTTTTCTCATAATACAAACAAAATGTCAAATTTTCTCAGGACTGCCGAGAGTATAATTTTATGAGAAATCTTTTATCTCACTACTAGGTGAATTACATGATGATCTATGCATTAATATACCATCAACATAAACCTCACGATTGAATGCAATGCCTAATCCAAGGGATAAATACATGAACTCTAGAAAAAAATTCACTATGAACACATTACTTAGTTTTTGAAATGAACTTACATATTAATTTTTGAGAAATAGTTCATTTATTATAGAGGTAATTCACATTTTTTTCAATATCGAATTCTTTGAATCGCGTAGATGTGTTTTCATACCCCGATATTCAAAATCGGTTTAGTTTTGCCCCTAAAACACCAGTAAAGCAATACTCTGCATGAATTAATTAGTGAAAATTAGTAAGGGAGGAATAAAAATACAAAATGTTTAATATCTCCGCCGCTCGTAAACAGATTTTGACAATCTATAGCTTGTTAGAAAGGTATTTTCATAAGCTTTTTACCTTTATCTAGTTTGTGCGATGTGACCGCTTTGTTCGAGAGTTATTCGCTTAAAACCCGTCTTGTTTTGACAAGATCACCCATATCTCAGAAAGTAAACAACATATTGAAAAACAAAAATAATAGTGTCAAATGGTAACGTTAGGCCTTTGATTTGAAACTAGTTTCGTTAAGATCGGTTCAGCTATTGCTGAGATAATTACATGTCATTTTTAACATACATACACACACACACACATACAGACATTGTCTCAATTTGTCGAGCTGAATCGATTGGTATATGAGACTCGGCCCTCCGGGCCTCGGAAAAAGTTTTCAAAGTTTGAGCGAATCCTATACATTTCTTTTGTAAGAAATGTAAAAAATGAAGGAAATTGCAAAAAAATATGAAGCAGAAAAATAAAAAAAATAGTGAAAGTAGTAAAAACGCAAAATTAACAAAAGACGAAAATAGCAAACACAACAAAAGAGTAGAAATAGAGGAAATAATAAACATAACAAAAAGTAGTCAAATCAGTTCGTCATCAACATCGTAACCGTATACGGTTATATACATATATACGTATACATATATTATAGATTTTCATGGTTTTTAGGAACGTGTCCAATGGAAAATAGAGAGAATGGCCGAAACGGTGACAATTCACATTTTATTGTCCTCAAGCTGGAATCGAACCTGCGATCTCCCAGTCTCTAGTTGGGTGCGTTGACCACTCCGCCATCGAGGAACTGTGATGATGTCATCACAAATTCCCAACAGTATCGTGATCACCACCACAACCCCAGATTCTACCGATGGACCTATATCTACCCTTAATGCCTCTTATAAATAAATCGTCACCGTTTGCCTTCTCGGGCAAAATTCACTCGTTATCTATTTTTAGCTCCATTGGATCGCGTTCAGGCTTGAAATATTATTATCAGTGTTTGTTTCCCATTAGCTAGCTCAGACACTGCCAGACTTTGGTGGTGAATAAAGCTATGGGGAAGCATATTGAAATCTGCCCTCAAATCCCATCGGAAGATGCTGAGGACAAATGCAGCCGTTGATGGAATCAACATATATTTCTTGTTTTGACGTGTATCATGTTTTTTTTTTTTCTTTTTTCAAGGATTTAAGGAACATGCTTAATGGAAAATAATCAATCTGTCTTCAGTCTTCCTATGTCAGCATGTTTGTATACTTGGTGCAGATCGAGCTTCATACGTCTGCCTGCGCCATCCTCCATTTTTTACTGCGTCGCAGTTTTTTTCTCGACCACTCGATAGTCTCCTTTTGTCAACGCCCATACCTCATGGCCATACAGCGCAACAGGGAGTATCAGCGATGCGTGTCAGTTTTGTGCGCGTCTTTAGACTACGCAATTTTAGCTGACTACGCAATCCACAGAAAGCACTATTTTCAGTCGCAACACCCCTGCTTACTTCACGGCTAGCATCATTATCACGTTATCACATAGTGTTCCAAGATGTATGACAACCTTGTACCGGAACCAACACTGTTCGGGCTGCCCCGTCCTTTACCAGCTGCTGTGATTTGTCAAAGTTTATTAGTCACTGCGATTCTCGTAGTCTGACTTTAAATGGCATAAGCGACTCTTGCACCGCTCAGAGTTCGACTACAATGTTGATGTTGTCCTCGAGGTCAATGAGTTTGTGGGATTTCATACTGATAGTTCTGCTCATTTGCAACCCAAATATTCATATCATACCTTCGAGCGCTATTTTGAACAATAAGATTACAGAGTGCATCACTTTGCTTCAACCCATCTAACGTTACTAACGGATGTCTCTCCGACTGTTTTTTCACTTGATTTTGATCCGGTGTCACACGATTCATCTTAATCAGTTTTAGTAGAAAACCTAGGACCAAAGGAGTGACATTTACCCTCTTAGCAAAGTCACTCCCAACGATTTATCAAACCCCCATCAAATTGAAACGGTTGTTGTGTACGGTTGTTGTGTACGGTTGTCCACGTTTCTTCCTTATTCAAAGTTCAAAATAATCCGTTGATTCAATTATTCATTGAATGAATAATTTAATTGCCGTATAATTTTGAATCATCTTTAATTTGTACGCTGCACAGTTGGCCTGGCCGATTTAATGCTTGTGTCATATTCAATATGTGCCACAAAGATTAATTGTGGACGAACGTCAACAATTTTCCAGGATCCCTACATGTATTGGCTGTGTACGTGTAGACTAGACTAGACTAGAAACCTTGTTCAAACATGGTTTGGCACAGTTCATTTCTTTTCACTGAATCATACGCCGTCTTGAAATTCATTAACAGTTGGTGAATTCACAAATTTGTTTTCCCGAAATTTATCCAGGATTTGTCACTGGTTAAACATCTGGTTCGTAGTTGATTGTCCTTCTCGAAACCCACTACCGACAAAAGTTTCAGCCATTGGACGCATTTTGCTAAACCGTACACGGGAGAGTAACTGGCGCCAATTTGGTGTGGGTATATCATCTAACTAGCAGCAAGTTGGTGTCAGTTACTGATGAGTGAAACACAAAACATCCAACTTTTTAAAGTTAGGTCTTGTGTCTTCATGTGCAAATTGGTTTATTATTTTTTCCTTTTGGAAATTTGTTGTATGTAAGAGAGGACGTTATATACGATATTACGGATGATTAGGCCTCGATTTTTATTACACTCGAAATTGTAGCCATAGGGCATAGGAGACCACTCAATCAATCCGGAGGTATTTAATCTTGCACCTAGATCGTCTCGATCACGTAGTGGATTGCTTCATACAGTTGGTCACTTCCGACTCATAGAAGTTCTGTCGGGATTCCGTTCTTCTACACGTTTTTTCCCCGCTCTCGAAAGGCCTTTCGCAATTTGTCTAGACTAGGTGGATTCACAACTAGTCCATCATCTTCAATCCTCGTTCTATTTGTGCCTATACTGTTCGTTTATCCATCCAATAGCAATTCACAGTGTTCCTTCCACTTGACAGTCACTCCCGTACGATCAGTCACCAGATTCCTGTCCTTGTCGTTAATCGTAACCGACATCGGGGTACTTTTTCTTCTTCTGTTGTTGGTCGTTTTGTAAAACTTCCTCGTTTCATGTCCCTCTGTCTCAGCGAGTCTTACCATTTCGTCGCGCCCACGTATCATTGGTCGATGTGGTTTGTTTTTCTCGCTCCCCTTAGATCACCATATCGTTTCTATTCTGACGTGTAACCGCTGCAACCATCCGGCTACTGGCCTAGTTTTCTCTTCGCTTCACTGGTCTCTACGTTTAGTTCCCGATAAATCTGTGACTGTGACTGTACTTACCCGCTCGTGACAATTTTTTTTCGAAAATACCCTCAATCGACAGTTGCTGGATGTTCCGCCGTATGATTCTCTCAAATCTGAACCGGGTATGCTGGACACACTTGCGCGAATCTTACACACCATCAGATAATGGTCGGAGCCGTAGTTCGATCCTCGGTTGGCCTTAACATCAATGACACCGGAGAAATTTTGATCGTCTATCGAAGCATGGTCGACCGGATTTCGTCATTTGGTTATCACCAGATGTGCTTCCGAAAAGTCTTCGGTGAAAAAAGGTACTACAGAGAGTCTTGTCTCTGGCTACAGAAAAATTAGTTAAACTTAGGAAGTTGTCGTTGGTAGTGGAGTCGAAGCTTCGCATGCCAGTGTAACTGGCCATACGAATTATTCCCTCCCGACAGTACATTTGTGTTTCCAATGGTGAGTTCTATAACGTGTTATGGACACACTCCGTCTAGACATCGTCGGGGTTATGATTGGGCTATAGTTAAAGAACTTATTCTCAACGCGCCGCTACGGTAGTTCACCGGCCTTCATCTACCAAACGCAATCTCCTGCAGGCCTGCAATCTCTACCTTCAGTTTTTGCTGCTCCCAATCAAGTAGGGTGGCTTTCGCAATTTTCTGAAGTTCCAAATACCGAATTTCCAAAAAGTTCCCGATTTATATTCCGTATCGTTTATCGATTGTTCCATTCTGTATCTTGATTTACGTATTTTCTTTGGGTTATTTGGTTGATATCACGGCCTGCCGCCTTACGCGACTGCGACACCTAGCCTCGTGATGGCACTGGCATCTTGGATATATCTGAAGAACCATCGCATTTCTAATTCAGCCAATTGGCCCAGGACAGACGCTGTTTAGAGCCGCTGCTAACAACCCAAGTAACTTTTTTTCCTTTTTTTTATTTTTTTTATTTCGACTATGTTAGTCACATTTTCTTTTTTACATTTTAACGACATTCAATTAGCTAGAGATTACTGGGTAGGGAAAGTTATGAAAATTAGAGCCATAGTACTCAAATGAGAGCAACGTGCTGCCTAAGCTCGACCCTCATTAGCAGAAGACAAAGATTAAGCCCGTACGATATTAGGCCTGTTCTAATGACCCTGCCACTTCAAGTTTTCCGATCTGTTTACTTCACATCCTTGCTCTCATTTGAGTACTATGGCTCTAATTTTCATAACTTTCCCTACCCAGTAATCTCTAGCTAATTGAATGTCGTTAAAATGTAAAAAACCCAAATAACAATAGAGGTTATATGGTAGTTTTTGCAACTCTTAATAAGATACATTGACTGAGAAAGCCGTAAACATTCACAGGAACTTAACAATTAGATTGCACTTGTAGCGTGCTATAAAACACCTATTGTTACTTAGATCTTTGGTTTTTCCCTTCCCTGTCAGAGTGTCAGCCTACGACCGAAGATTCTATCGAGCTCGTACTCCCGTTGGTATCGCGGGGAGGCAGGGATTGAAATTCTGTATCGGAGATAAATGACCACACCAAGGGGCCTCATGTTGCATATGTTGCCAGCCAAATAGCTATAATGGTAAAAATAACCAAACTAACATATAATAAAAATAACAAAGAATGGCAAAAATAGCGAAAACAGCTTAGATAGCAACAATAGCAAAAATACCATAAATAGCCAAACAACAAAACAGGAAATCTTCCAAAAATAGTAAAAATAGCCACGAAAACCAAACTAGTGGCAAATTAATTAAAATAGTTCATATCAACAACAACAGAAAAATATAGAAAATAAAACAGTAAAGAACAACAAATATGGCAAAAAATAGTATGGATAGTAAACATGGTTAAAATAGCAAAAAGACTAAAAATAAATATAGCCACAATAACAAAAACTGTAAAATAAAAACGTTTTTAATCCACCTAACAGTGTGATGAGACATTTCTTATAACTCTTATCACTCTCTTCGGATATTATATCGTTTGAGAACATTTAGAACTTGGTGCTTCGCGATGTTTTTGAATACACATACTACATGGGATAGTGGTAGGACTCAGAGAATCGCTCAAATCAGCATAGAACAACATCAGTGCCAGAAATTTCAAAATAAATCAATGGGAAAGCGAAATAATGGCCTATAAAATAGACATACAAACGAATTATTGTTAATGCTCTATTAATAAAATATCTAAATTGTGGTGGGAAAACTGAATTTTCCTGAACCAAAAAAATCGATTTTTTTTTTGAATCGATTTGAAGTTTATACTTTACTCAAATTTCCAACGCGACTGAGAACTAAGAAATCAACGCTTTTTCTTGAAAAGGGCGATACTAGCAGTAATACCATTCAAAGAAAACCAACAATGAATATTTCCATTCTTGGTTTTATTTCCTTTCTAAGAACTATTGTGTTTTTACATCCTAGATTGCATGATTCAGTGATCGAAGCCCAAAACTTCATAAAGTATTTGAAATTATTAAATTAAAATTTGTTTTTGCTATTGAAATTGACAAAATGATAGTATCGCCCCTTTGGAGATTGTTTACTTTTTCGGTCCCATCTATCAGCATTGAAGTATCGCCCTTACGTTTTTTTACAATAACTACCGTTTTACACCATCGATTTCGTCCGGGTTTTTTCAATAGAGATCATTGTTACTATTTACAGCTGGTATCAGCTTGATAATCCTAAAAAATACCAAAATAACAGTTTCGCCTCTAAACTGCTAGCAAAAAAGTATCGCCCTGTTTGTTTGCATGGAGCGTGGAGGGCGAAACTTTAAATAAACAAACTAAAATACAGTTTCGCCCATACAACGCCCATTTTTGTTGTAGTTTAAGAAAGCAATATCGTAGTATCGTATTTTTTAGGTTAATTTGTTGCGTTTCAAAGCCCTCATTCGCATGTATGAAAAAAGCCTTATGTTTACATTTGTAAGTATCGCCCTTTTCACAAAAAAAGCGTTGAAATGAAATCGCAGCTTCTGATATCACACTATCTCTGAAGTGCATGCGTGCAAAGTTCCAAATTTTACTTCGACATCGACTTTTTCTAAAGGTGACTTCCCAGTAGTATCCTTGATTTGAATTATTATCGCTAATCCTAATGCCAAAGAACAAATAAAAACCTCTCGAAAACTAACCGTTTGGGAAAATCATCATCATTACTGGAATTTTCATTTTCACGAAACTTTTCGATAACCTTCCGTCACTTGCGTTAATGCACTGGGTGCACAGTGCTCTGAAAATCTAGCGAAATCGTCTTAGGGCACCAGCGGGTCTGTAAAGAATACTAAAAATTAATTTCTATTCGTGATACTGAAACATCGCTTGAAACCAACGGCGGATCATGGAGAAAGATCCGGGAGGTCCAGGTCCTGCCAAAAATTTTCAACTTGTTAGGAAATTTTAAACTTGTTTTAATTTTAAAGTAGTAACCCCTCACTGCCGGTATGATTGACTATTTTTAGAGTGATTGCATAAGCTTTCTATATGAGAAAGGCAAAAATGTACCAAAGTCCAAAGAAGTCAATTTTTGTCAAACATCTCAATGTTTCATGCATTTTAAAGTCATTTGGCATCAAAAATACTAATTTGATTTTGAAAATTTTTCATTTCAGTTTATATGGAAATTTGCTGTGTGATTGCACTCTTCAACTCGTAACTCCGGAACCGGAAGTCCAATCAATAAAAAATTCAATAGCAGCTGATGGGAAGGTTGTACTTTTCATTTGAGACTAACTTTGTGCAAATCGGTCCGGCCATCTCTGAGAAAAAGAGGTCACATTTTTTTCCACATACACACACAAACATTTTCCGATCTCGACGAACTCAGTCGATTGGCATATGACACTCGGCTCTCCGGGTCGGGATTAGATTGACGAATTTTAGAGTGAATGAGAAAGGCAAAAACATTTTTAGCAAATGTTGAAAGTAATGCATTTTTTTGGTGAGCAGTTCTATGTTTCATAGACATTAAATCAATTTTAACTTCACTTCCTATTAAATAAAGACCCTTATTACAGTACATTTCTACAAAAACGAGCTCAATTTGAAAAGAAATCTGAGGATTATGATTGATTTCAGAACTCTGTAATTTTCTATTGGAATGTTTTCAGGCAGGAATTTGATATTGATGCTATTAGACAACTGTGAAATCAAGACCAATAGATCAGTTACATATCAGGACCCCATTCCGACAATTTATCAAAAGTCCTCATGATGTTTACAACAACAGGTTATCAATCTACGGATCAGATAATTGTTATTGTAAAATTGAATTAAATCAGTCTGCATCAATAAATTTTCAACTTCAATCCAATATATTTTTTGGGTTTATTGGGGGGGGGGGGGGTTGTATGGTGTTAAACCCCAAAACCTTCTCTTGGCTACGCCGTTGCTTGAAGTTATTTATTTCGCTTTCCATTTTCTGATATGTTTCAGATCGATCCGATGGTCATAAGTTAGAAAAATTGCAGTCGGAAGGTTCGCACAAATGAACATTTTTGCACTGATAAGTTATCAAGTTCCTTCCAGACAACTTGGAAGTGTTCGGTGATTATTTCTAGCGGTTGTAGATAGAAAAATGAAATACAAAATTCGATCTATCGAAATTATGTTTGGCTTATTTCAATGGATTATTACTATATTGAACAATAAATAGGCGACAAAGAGTAAACCACAAACAACAAGCCATAACTTTTAAAGTATTCAAAATAGATATTTGAAGTCTTCAGTAAAGTTATTCGCAAAAGTAAAAGCTACAAAATTGCTGAAGGCATCATTTCGATATAATCACTTCCAAGAAAATTTGTGAAAATATCTCACTCTTAGGGGGATAAATCAGCAAAAGCACAATACCAAAAGAAAGGGCATATTACCTCCATTAAATTCTCCGAAGATACTATTGACCTAAAATAAGCCGTTTTGGCGTTAATAATAGATTACATGTTTTTGGTCATATTTCTGGCAATGGGAAATGATAAAAATCTTTCGTCCGCATTTAATATTAAATATCTCTTTTGATAATAGTCCGATTTCAAAAATCTATAGCTTGTTCGAAAGGTATTCGTTAAAGCTGTCTAAAAACATATAATATGTTAATCTATATTGTCAATTTCGGCAGATAATTCAAAAAAACTGCAAAAAACGCCATTTTTACGCATTCAAACATTCATATCATGGAAACTAAACATCAGAATCAAAAACAAATTAATAGCGTTCATACTGTTTTTTAGTTCTTTCATTCAAAATTGGTTTGGATAAGATCGGTTCAGCCATTGCTGAGAAACACGAATGAGAATTTGTCCGTTACATACACACACACACACAGACACACACACACACAGACATTGTCCCAAATCGTCGAGCTGAGTCGATTGGTATATAAGACTCGGCCCTCCGGGCCTCGGAAAAAATCTTGAAAGTTTGAGCGAATTCTATACATTTCTTTTATAAGAAATGTAAAATAGCAAAAATAACAGAAGTAACAAACAAAATTAAAGAGCTAAGTAGCAAAATTGGCTGTAAATAAAAACCTTTCTATATAAAAAAACAAAAACAGTAAAGAATAAAAATAATGCAACAGCAAAAATGGTAAATATTGTAAAAATAATAAGTGTATAAAAACAATACCAAAAACACATAGAATAACAAAAGTTTATTTTGTACCATTTACACTAATAAACTGCACAAAATAATAAAAACAGTTAAAATAACTCAAAGATGAAATAATAACAAGGTGAAAAAGGTCAAAAAAGCAAAAATAATAGGGCTGCAAAAATAATCAAAGCAGCATGAATGATTAAAGAGTATAATAGTAATAATAAACAGCACAAAGAAAACAATAAGAGTAGAAATTGAAGGAATAGTCAATAAATATAGTAAATATACTGCAGATATCTAAAAATAATAAAAACGCTAGGGGGGAGTGACATATAACATAACATAATAAATGAGAAAAAAGCGCACAAAAAACAAAAATAAAAAAACGCAGGAGGGAAGGAGAAATAATGATACAGTTAAAGTTAAACGATAAATTGGAAATAACCAAGTTAACGAAACAAAAAAAACAGACAAATAAATGATAAATGAAGCTAAGAAAAACTTATGATGCAATAAATATAAATTTAATAAAAATAGCCTATATCAGAAAAAATTAAAAAGAACTATAAGAAAAAATGATAGCAAAAATGAGCCAATAGTAACAAATTAGTTCAAAATCGGACATGGAAATAAATCAGTAAAATTGTGGCATAAATGAAGATATAAATTAATAAAGACGGTCTAGAACGGAAATAAAGTAATAACACAAATAAATATTAAATAAGACAAGAATAGAATGAATGAATGTTTTGAAATGCGAACCGAATTGATAATTAGAAAATAGCAAAAATTCGAATAAGACTAAATAAAGTCTACAAAATATTAACAAATTAATTAGCAATTAATATAATAAGCAACGACTAAACCAAGAGAGAGGGCATTATTGAAGCCATTGTTGCCAAAGACAAGCTTCAAGTGAAACGCAAATGATGAAAAACAAATAAAAAAATATTAAATGAATAATAATAATAATAATAATAATAATAATAATAATAATAATAATAATAATAATAATAATAATAATAATAATAATAATAATAATAATAATAATAATAATAATAATAATAATAATAATAATAATAATAATAATAATAATAATAATAATAATAATAATAATAATAATAATAATAATAATAGCGCACAAAAAAAGATAAACAAATTGAAAATGCATTCAAAACTATGAAATGGAGAAGGACTAAAAGAGAAGCGAACAAATGATAAAAGCAGATCAAACATGTATATAAAATAAAAATGAATCGATTAAACAAATAATATGAAGCAATTTTCGATGAAATATGAGAAATAAAGAGGACCATGGGAAATTAAAATTTAACAAAGACGAGCTTTGTGGGAAATCCAAATGACATGACGAGGGTAAAATATCAAAAAGAAAACAAATAAATGAAGATTTACAAGGATTGAAACACTACGAGAAAGGAGGAAAAACTAGTAAAAAAAGTTAAACAAGAACGATTATAATAAATCTACAAAATAACAATCATCAGTAGGATAATAAACAAAATGCAAAGCAAAAAGAGGTATGCAAAAAGCAAATCTGAAACAAAGAATAAATAAAAACGATCTTTGAGAGCAAAAATAAAGAAAATGAAAAAAATCGATAAAATGAGAAGTGAACAGACCAAAATAAATAAAAGAAGCAAGATTTTGATAAAGACAAATAAAATCAGTCAATAAAAAAGAAATAGATCAATAAAAGAAAATAATGAGAAAATAAGCAGAAACAAAATGGAGAAGGATGGTGATAATAGAAAAAAAGTACTCCCAATTGACACAAAAAGGTTAAGGGTGACATTTCGACAAATGGATTCCAAAATTGAAAAACGAATCATTCGTATCGCAAAATCGAGATCAATTTTTGCACATCGCAGTGTAGGTCCTTAACTGCCGTTGGACCGCTTGTGAATAGCACGCAAACAAAAAAAATATACTACCAGCGCAGCTCCGATATAGCGTTGACGTATAAACTATAGAACAGAAAATTCCCGTTGCCTCCAGGCTGCGAGTGAAATGAGTAAACCACACAATAAATTTCGCCCATTCCGGGAGAACACAATTGCGATCGACGTTTCGCAGACCCGTGTTAGATCTACAGTGCGCGAGGTGGAACAGTTGATCAGGATGAAAATGTGTCAAATATACAACTACATCATACGAGACAAGTAGTAGTAATAACGTTCAACTCCTTAGTTCGAGGTAGGTAGGTCGCTGTTTTCTGTCGGTTGTTTTGGTTTGCTTTTTCGTCCCTAGAGTTACGATTGTAAATCCATATAGTCTGACACTTCTTAGTGTGAAAAGAAAGTTTTCAACGTGACAAAAAAAAATTTTCATCGTAGAAAAACACTTTCGATGACTGAAGACATTTTTCGACGTCAATACAAACTCTTCAAAGTGATATTTTTCACCGTGAAGACACTTTTCAACATGTAATGGTACTTTTTAATAGAAAGCACTTTTGACCATGAGAAGACTTTTTAATGCGAAAAGACGCCCTTCAATGAGAAGACACTTTTCAACGCGAGAAGACATTTTTGAATAGGGAAAGACACTTCGATGTCAAAAGATGTTCTTCAACGTAACAGTTTTCACCGTGCAAAAAAAAACACTTGGGGCCCTATTCTCACAGTCACGTCACCTAGTGACTAGAAGAACATTTTGTTCTAGTCACTACGTGACGTGACTGTGAGAATAGGGGCCTTGTTAACGTAAAGAAGACATTTCAGCGCGAAGATTCTTTTGAATGTGAAAAGACGCTTTTCAACGTGAAGACTTTTTAGTGTGAAAAGAAAATCATCAACGAGATATTTTTCACCGCTCAAAAAAACACTTTTTAATGTAAAAAGAGACTTTTCAATGCCTCTTCTTAATGCGAAAGGACGCTCTTCAATGTGACAACGAGATACTTTTTAACATGAAAATACTCTTTTCAACGTGAAAAGACACTTTTCAACGTGAAAAGACTCTTTTAGTATAAAATATCAACGTGATATTATTCACCGCAAAAAGATACTTTACAACGTTTAAAAATACCTTTTAACATGAAAAGACTGTTTTTCCATGCGAAAGGACGCTCTTCAATGTGACAACGTGACACTTTTCCACATGAAAAGACACTTTTCAGCGTGAGAAGACATTGTTCAATTAGAAAAACTTATTTTGATGTCAAAAGATACTCTTCAATGTGACACTTTTGACCGTGAAAAAAGAACACTTTAACTTGAAAAGTCCCTTATCAACGCGAAAAGACGCTCTTCAACGTGACACTTTGCAAGATGAGACGATACTTTTGAATGTGAAAAACACGTTTTAATGCGAAAATATACTTTTCAACGGGGAAATACTCCTTTTATATGCGAAAAGACGTTCTTCAACGGGACAACGTTACTTCGTAAGAAGACACTTTTCAATGCGAGAAGATATTTTTCAATATGAAGTCACTTTTCATCTTGAAATAATATTTTTCACTAAGAAAAGACACTTTTCAACATGAAAAGAAACTGCTGCTTCGAAAGCTAAACTCATCCCGAATACCACACACGTGATGAAGCATAACTTTTTTTTTCTGATATAAAGCAACGTCTGTTTTCTTGATCACTGGGCCTATCCAGATCACTTCCCCCACCGCCCATCCGCTCATCAGTCCGTCGTATGTACGAAAAGTGCCTCGGTACGTAAACGCTCAAGATCTTATCGCAGAACTTGAATCTCCCCACGACACAGCCACCCCGCGCAGACTCAAGTGGACGCGCACTTAGTTGGCGCTCTTGCGTGCGCTCGCATAGCGGTTCGATCGAGCCCGAGACCGGCAGTCTCTCTTAAGACGATTAAACGCCACTTTGGGAATGACCGACGACCACACACGCACTGGTAGGTACGTACAGATATTCCATTTTTTTTATGTTATTAACAGCGTCTCGGCTTTGTCAGGCCAAAAAGGTCACTCAACTTCGCTTCCGTAGAATTCAAAAGTTCGATACAAAAGCGAACATCATCCGGGTTTAAAGTAATCGATAAAATCTGACGAATTGCGCTGACAAGTGTACGGCAGGTAGGTAGGTAGGTACCGTGCAAAACTCTCACTTTCGACATCAGTTGCTGTTGTATAGTCGCGCAACAACGTAGAGCGTATGTAGGTACACAAACAACATATGTTTGATCAAGGCCTGCTGCTGCCGATTGCCACTGTTGAAAAGGCCGTCCCATCAGCTCTGTAAACAGCGTTCGTGTACGTAATCGTCCGATTTGATGGGATGTTGAAAGATTTTGTTGCCGAACGGCTTATCAGTCTCTGTAGGGAGATCTGCAAAACCAAACCGACGACAGGCACAGGCAGGCTGCTTGTTTTGAGCGACGTACACGTAACGGAACGTGGGAGGTTTCCCCTTGTGTTGTTTTTCTTCGGATCGTGAACATTATGGTAGAGTGCGTGGCCGGCAATACCACATCGCAGCAGGTTGTGACTACTTTGTGCCGTGTGCTTGCTAGGGGGCATTCGCGAATAGGCCCACCGATGCCAGATGTGAAGACAGGCCTTCATTTTGAAGACATTTAAAATATTGGGGATTTAACATCATTCAACATAACAATTTTTTTAACATCTCAGGACATTTTTTTTCGAAAATTTGTCGCATTTCTGGCAGAAATTTGGCTCAAAATCAATACCCTATGCCGAATCCTGGTCGTTGAAGACTTTTTTTTTTAATTTAACCCCTTCATACCCGCGTTGTTTATGGACAACAACGTTTTTAAACAGCTATAACTTTTGATTGAGGCAAAATTTGCTCATAAAAACAAGTAAGGCTAATAAATGTGACTATCTTTCATTTGAGTATTAATAGTTGCAAACATCAGCTCTAGAACTGAAGTTATTGTAAACAAACTGATTGGATTCCGACGGAGCAGTGCTGCCAGGGACAATTTACGTTAACAACGGAAAATGTATTATTCATATATCGTCGTTATGTTGCAATATTATTGAAAATTGATAAAACTTATCAATTTAAGCTGTCTTTGGCTACGTTTTTCATGCAATTGAACTATTGTGAATATTGTAGGAGAATTGTCTTGTGCATTTGAAGGTAAAAATTGAGCAGTTTCTAGCACTGCGAGGGAGGCAGCTATCTTTATGAAAAAAGGCTTTTCGTGTTTCTTGATCCCACCGTTTTCAAGGAAAAATATTTTTGAAACCTTACGTGCACTACAAAAAAGTTGGGCATGAAAGGGTTAATGTGAAGACATTTGAACAATATATTTGGCATCCCTGGTTCGGGTAGGATTCTCTTGGGGTGTCAACCTTCCAGATTTATCTGTATTCTACCAGATTTTCAGGCGTCGTCCATACATAGAGATTTATTTTAGTCTGATCCAGATTTCAGACTTATCAGGATAATATATATCCTCACGATCGCCTCGTAGCTGCTCGATCTCGAGCCTCGGCATTCGTGTTCGATGAGTGCACGTATACCGTCTACAGTTTCGAGCTTATGCAAACCGCAATCAGGTAGTGATCCGAATCTATATTCGCCCTACGAACTTTTGGGATATTGGAGAAGAATGTTCTGATGATTAGAACGTGGTCAATTTGGTTCTCAGTCTGTTGATAAGGTCATTTTAATGGACATTGTCGATACCTTTTCAGACAAATGTTTACCATTCTACGAGAGGCTGCCAAGTTTCCGCATCGATTGCTGTCGTTATTCGCAACAGTACTCCCGATTTTTATGAGCGTTAACGTTGTCGACAACATGAATTATATCCCGTCACGAACAGCTGCTATCGACATGCTCTAACTACGTGTAAAATATTTCATTTTCGTCCTCGGAACCTCATTTATCTGAATAATGCACGTTGATGATACTGTAGTTGAAGAAACGGCCTTTGATTTTCACTTCACACACTGATCTGCCATTTGATCACGCGTGGCTGAATCTTGTCCAGTATTATAAATGTTTAGTCGCTCGATGTACGTTTTTCCACTTTTTTTATTTTCCCAAATTCCTACATGAGTTTGCTTCTAACCATACATAATTCGATTGCTAACTCCAGAAAGCCAAGCGACTTGCAGTACGAATTGCCGCGTCTTTGTCAATTGATCCAATCCCTCTTTAACATTTTTTTGTACGTAACGCGGTGTTTCCGGACGGCTTGTTGGACCGTTGAAGGACAACCGGTGAAGATTTCAATGTTATCCACCACATTACATAAACCGTCTCTCGTGAGAAGTACTTAAGGCGTCGATCATCGCGTGTACCTTCTCGTTTAGCTGCTACTATCGAAGAAAGCAGTATCACCGAATTGACGCTGGTCTTCAGATCTACAGATTAGATGCATGGGAGGCATTAGATAGGAGCTTGTGCACGCTGGGAAGTATTCGTCATATGGCGACCATGCACGAACTAGCTGGATTTCTGACACAGACTGAAATTCCAGGAACGAGTATTTGTACCTGATTCAGTAGCCAGTAGCCGAGTGTGTAGAAACTATAGGTCAGTAGTTTGTTCTTCATTTGTGAGTTTTATTCGGACAGTCTATTTCAGAAAACAACACAAATGTCAACATGAGGATGGTTACTGACATTAAGGCACCAAAAACGGAAAAACAAGGATCTGTTCCGATAGGAAGCATCATTCAAAAAACAACTTGCCAGTCACCAGTCTCTAGTTCCCATCTCGGCTTGTTTCTCGACTCTCTTGTCTTGTCTCATCTCGTTTCGTCTTGTCTCTCCTCTCTGATGTTGTTCCTTGTTTCTAGGGTCAAGTTTCTAATCTGAAGTCTCAGGTCTCTAGTCTCATCATCGTCGTCTGGTTTCGATTCTCGTCTGGTCTTGTTTCTACTCTGGTGTTGATTCTCTTCTGGTCTCTTTGCTCTTCTCTCGTTTCCAGTTTGCTCTTCTCTCGTTTCCAGTTTTCAATATTTAGTCACTAGTCTCTTATCCCGTCTCGTATCTTCTCTCATCTCTAGTCTATAATCATTAATCTCTCGTCTTTACCCAAGTAACAATTAAAATTTTAAAGCACACTACAAGTGTAATCTAAGTTTTGTCAGTGGCTATAAAACTACCATAAAACCTCAATTATTACTAGGGTAGTTTCTAGTATCACGTCTCTCGTGTTTTGTCCCTTGTCGTCTGTTCTCTTCTCGTCTTGTCTCTCATCTTTTCTCGTCTGTCGTCTCGTCATGACAAGTCTCTCGTCTCTAGTCTCGCCTTCTCTCTTGTCTTATCCCTGGTTTCGTTGCCCGTCTAATCTCGTCTCGTCTCGTATCTTGCCTCATCTCTAGTTTTCAATGTCTCGTCTTTAGTTTCCAGTATCATGTCACTCGTGTTGTCTTGCTTCTCGTCTGGTCTCCTCTCGTCGCTCTTATCATGTCTTGTCTCTGTCTTGCCTCACCCTGACTAGTCTCTTGTCTCTGATCACCCCTTTTCTCTCGTCTAATCTCTGTTCTTGTTTCTCGTCTCATTAGTCCGTAGTCTCTATTCTTTAATTTCAAATCTTTAGTATTTAAACTCTTATCTCGTCTTGTATCTCATCTGGTCTTGATTCGTTTGGTCCCGTTTCGTTTATGTTTCTTTTTGACGTAGGACTACGTCTTTGTTTTCGATATAGGGGTGCACGTTGCAAATTCTACAATAATGGTATGTAACGAAAAGTGGTCCAATTTTAAACGCATATAATTCAGCCATCTCACGATAAATTTTCAAATTTTTTGCGCATGTCGCCCCGAAATACTTCTAAGAATAGATTCCAATAGATAAACCCAAAGATTTTTGATATGATGGCATTCAAAATTTAAATAATGAACAACCTAGTCAAAATATCGCGCTTTTACACACATAAGATAGCGCTTCCCTAGTCCAGCACGACAGATTTGTGTACCTAGCGCGCTACGGTTCTATGAATGACGTCATCATCGACTATTTAAACGGACGGATTTCGCCGAAGCAGCTCAGTCGCCTGTTGAGCGGCAGGCGAAGCGGATCACTGCGCTGTGTGCTTTTACAGCCAGTGTAGCTGAGTTAGAAGTCCGTTACACTGCCTGTGGAGGTACGCTACCCAGTGAATGCGAATGAGCTTGTCCGTATGCTATCTTTTGTGTTGTTTCCAGCACACTTTTATGTATAATTATTCGTACACAAAATAGTTTGTACATGCGAGCTCCATTTGCAAACACGGTTAACATAGTGTCGTGGTATTAGTTGTCTCTTTCGCTCTACCCATCATCATCAGCGTTGATTCATTTTGCTTTGTGCGCTTGGGTTTGATGTTTGAGGCGAATGTGTAGGTAGGTAGATTTGTTACTAAATTGCACAACGAAAGTTTATTATTTACGTTCGATCAATTCCTTGATTTATTTCCCCATCACGTGATTAATTTCCACTCAGCCTATAGTACTTTGATTCTACTAATAGGTACATACTACAAAGCCTATTTATGAATGAATACACTGCCACTTGAAAAACCGTCGCAAAAACGCATCTTGTACATATATAACATTGTTTTCGATTCTTGTATTTTTATAGTTTCGATATATGATTAAGAGCACTGCATTCGCTATATTTGTATGCGTACTTTAGGAAAGTTATAATAATGGCAAAATATAACTAGAATGCTTGGTCTATACATGAAATGTGATTATATTGTCTAAAATTTGATTTTTCTTCACTGGTCCGGGTTTTTTACCACACACAATCGAAAAGGTTGTACAAGCTAATCTTATTCTATAAAGATTTAGTTCCAGATATTAGTTCAATCACAGTTTTCTGTCTTCTTTCTTCAGATCTTCTTAAATAAGTTTAATCGGATTCGATCACCTACTACAAATGAAATGACCTGATGACCAAGAAGGTTTGGTTCAATATGTAGTATTCGATGTTGATTGGTTGTGATTAAACCATACGTAAGAAATATGTTTGATTTATTATTACTATAAATGTACTAAGAAAATAAATATTTTACATTAAGTAGTATAGTCCTACGTCTACAGCTCGTGCAACCCCATAGGGCTGCCCCCCCTGTAGTTTTTGTGTATTTACTAAGGTTTTAACCCCAAGGGTCATTCGCCTTTTTGGACTTAATATACAATTCAAAGAAATATAAATTACAATTCCTGAAAAGTAATGGAGAAAAAAATTAGTCATCATTACTGCCGTCTATACTGGGCGCACTGCTTTCGGCTTTGTGTATTAATTTTCTTTCTTGGAAGTAAGCTTTGCCCTCTGCCACTTGTTCATCATTCCGTCTGCCTTCTCCCTCACTCGTGCTTGCGACCGATAGAGCAGCTCTGATTTTCGCTGTTAGATGTTTGGTGCATCATTGTGTTTTCGAGTGGCTTTGGTGTAGCCGTCTTCTTTCTTGTTCATCTCATCCCTAAGTGTGTTAACGATTGGTTTGCGGATAACATGTAATATTTTTTGTCCGGCATTTATTTTTTGACTGGCTAGCTGTAGTGTATCAGCTAGGAATGGGCGAAGTCGATGCGATTTTTTCAAAATCGATCTTTTTGTCTCGATACATTGATTTTTTGCATCCGATCTTTTCGGCCCGATTTTTGATAACATCGATTTTGTTGACTTAAAATAATCGATTCGATAAAATTATTTTTTCTTTCTAAATTACCATTAAAAAAGATTTTCTTACAATCGATCTTTTTATCTCGAAAAATTGATTTTCTTCATCCGGTCTTTCTCTGTTCGATATTTGACAATATCGTTTTTATTAATTCAAAAAATCGATGCAGCAAAATTGATTTTATTTTTTAAAATGCGCAACACTATTATCAGCAGGTTTTGAAAGCTGTTTGATGGTGTTCGCTTCATCTACTACAATTTTCGTTAGTTTTATTTTCTAATCTTTAGTCAATAGTCTTTCATATCGTCACGTTTCTTGTCTCCCTGCTTGTCTCGTCTGTCGTCCCTAGTCTTGAATCTTTCATCGTTCGTGTGTTTATTTTCTAATGTCACGTCTCTCGTGTTGTCCTATTTCTCGTCTTGTCTCTTCTCGTCTCGTCTCATTTCGTCTCGTGTCACGACTCGTCTCTCAGCTCGAGTCTCAAGTGTCTGATCTCTTCTTCCGTCTCATATTTGGTCTTGTTTTTCGTGTCGTCGCATCTCTTGCCTCGAGTCTCTTGTCTTTAGTCTCTTATTTTTTTGTTTAGTTTCTCATCTCATCTCGTTCCTCGTCTTGTCTCGTCTCTTCTCTCGTTTCGTCTCGTATCACGACTCGTCTCTCGGTTCGCGTCTCAAGTGTCTGGTGTCTTCTTCCGTCTCATATTTGGTCTCGTTTTTCGTATCGTCGCATCTCTTGACTCTAGTCTCTTATTTCTTATGTTTAGTTTCTCATCTCATCTCGTTTCTCGTCTTGTCTCGTCTCTTCTCTCGTTTCGTCTCTTGTCTCGTCTCCCATATTTTGTTCCTAGCCATTAACCGTTTATCTCTCGTCTTTAGCGTGTAACCCGTCAGGACAACAATTTAGCACTGGTTGAAAATATACATATTTTTGTGTTTATACTCCGTAAAGTGTATTTGTTTACGCAACATAATACTCACCACCGTTCCTTATGATCGCTTACTTTTTCGCCGAAGTGGAACAGCTAACAGTAAAAAAGCGTTCTCGTGTCTCGGCTAAAACCCTAGGAACCGAACACCGACCGATCTCACTGTGAAGGATCAGTTGAACAAGTCAATTTCCAAACAGAACAAAGCAGGACAGACAAAGGTTCCTCATGGGATGTGCACTGCGGTGACTTGCGGGATCGTTTGCGGAGAGTAAACGATCCTGTGATTTATCCCAACCGTTGCTAGGGAGGCTCCAACAAAGGATCCTTGCTCACTTCCCTCACTCAAAGCTGAGGACCACTGCCGTTGGTATTCTGACCGGTCGGAAGCGGCAAGAAGCTGCCAAACATTCCCACCCATTCAGTAGCTTTCAACAAAGGTAACAGAACGCAACGAGGAGAGAGAAGAATAAAAGTTGGCAAATTTAATAATCTTTCGATTTATTTATTTTTGTGTTGTTAACGAAATTCCGAAATTCTGGTAGAAACATCTTGGCCGCCCTGTCACTAAGGGTCTGCTGGGCAGGTAAAAGTTACAACAGTGGCCAAACCCTTATATACAAGCTTCTAATGTCACGTGTCTCGTGTTGTCTTTTTTCTCGTCTTGTCTCTTCTCGTCTCGACTCGTCTCTCGGCTGGGGTCCAAAATATCTTATCTTTTCTCTTGTCTCGTTTTTGATCTCGTTTCTCGTCTAGCCTCTAGTCTCCCTTCTCTAGTCTGTGTTTTCTTATCTTTAGTCTCTCATCTCGTCACTAGTCTTTAGCAGTGCTGAGCTCCATCACGGTACTGATGGCAAACCTGCTAGACAATAGATAATGAAACGGTTAGCAGTTAAAACAGCAAGCGATGCTTATTGAGTTACGGTTCTCATTCCATTGAATAGACAACAGTCAGACGGTTCTCTTCTGATTCTCTCACTCATTGATATCATTAGTGAAAGGAAGGGAAACTGACCGTCATTTTATTAACAATATAAACACGGTGATGACGGTCATCTTATTACAAACAACAAGCCAGAATTAACAAACAGGCGGTTTCACATAAATAGCTATTCATAAAAGGAACAAGAAGGTGGAGAAAAAATCAACAAAGCACCGCATGCTGCATGAATACAATACACTGATAATATTTCGTTTACCTTACCAATACAAAATAAATGGTTCTCAATCTGTCTATCATTTCAATGCGTTCTCTCTCGCACGGCTTCTGTGAGAGATAGTTAACTGAAACACCATCCGAGGAAAATGGAAATGAAATAACGGTCATTTTTGTGGTGATACGGTCACTTCATATTTACCGTCACAATTCAAAGACCATCGTGAAATTGCACAGCACTAGTCTTTAGTTTCTCATCTCGTCTCGTTTCTAGTATGGTCTCGTCTCTCGTCTTGTCTTGTTTCCTCGTTCGTCCCGTGTCCCGTCTTTAATCTCTAGTCTCTTGTCTTTAGTTTCCAGTATCTCCTCTCTCGGTTTGTTTCGTTTCTCGTCTCTGGTCTCGTTTTGTTTCATCTCGCCTCGTCTCTAGTTTCGTCGTATCTTGTCCCTTGTCCCTCTCGGGTATTGTGGTAAGATACATGGTCTGACTAGCCATCCAGATGGCGTTAGTTACTGACGAGATGAATTTCGTTACTGACGAGATGAATTCGAAAAAAAATCGAACATGATTTTATGTTAGGTTTTGTGCCCTTAACGCGCAAATTAGTTTAATCTTATTTTCTCTTTTGGGAATAAATATTGCATAAAATTAGTCATGAGCGCAGCAAACCCTTAACGTATATAATCATTCGGACCATGATGATGGAGCTGAAATTCGACCATCGAACCAGGTTTCCTTACCAACCACTCTACTCAGAACGAAGAACTTCATTTAGCTACAAAAGGTATAGAAAAACTAAAAAAAAACTTACCGGCACATCCATCCTTCTCGCTGAGTATCCACCACCACTAGTCAAGCCAGCCCGAGGCCATTGTCGCGTAGCAGGTGCTACAGTAGTAGCAGTAGCAATTGTTTCCTGTAAAGGGCGAAAAAGGTCAAACGAGATATCGCCGATACGGCGGCCAGAAGTCGATCTCCTGTCGCGAGCAGTGATGCTTGATTGCGCACCCACGTGAACACACTTGGCTAAGCGCACTCCCCCCAGAAGTAATACCGAGAGGTAGTTCCTGGGAGGACTGATGGCGGAGCCCAATGGAGTTTAGTCGGTATTAATGGCTGGTCACCATTCGAGCCCTAAACGCCTCCAGTGCGCCCCGTGTGGTAGATTGGACCCTACCAATAGCACGTGTACTGGGCTAGGACGTAAAGGTCTTCTCCATTGTAAAAAAAACACTTGGCTAAGCGCGATCTTCGAGTTTGATTTGATGCACACTATCTTCAGCTAGGTTACACAGACCTTAGGATATAAGGAACCCGTGAGTTCAGAACATCACTTCAGCGGGTTGTAGATGGTAGTCTATTTACAAAATTCATAATCCTTGGACTAGATACGTAATTGAGAAAAATAAACTGAGATCGTAACGCGTCAACCGGAGTCCTGGAACTCTAAATGCTCACGAGTTAAAGACTTCATTTCTTAGAATTTTATATAGCTGTGAATAACCAAACCAATTCTAGAATTTCTTTAGACTTAGGATAACATGATTAAGCGAAGTTACTATCACAGTGCTGAGAATCCAAAGAACCCAAAATATTCTTGAAGTGAAGATCATTCCAGCGATCGCGATCAGAAGAAAGAAGTTTCGAAAAACGTCTGTTTCAGTTTCTGTACCAGCTTCACACAAAACACCCACAAAAAAGAAATTAACCTTCCTCGGTTATTGTAGAATTTGCCTTTCGACTTCGTCTTATCACAATCCGTTAGCCGGACTAAGCTAACAGCGGATTGACGATACCGTCAAAAATGGAGACACTATTTGTGTTCCTGAGCAAACACCTAGTCAAACGTTATGTCCCATAACACAAGGAGTCCTTCGGTTAGTTTTGCGCACTTACTAAAACGATTTAATCTTGATAATAAAGCAAAGGTAGGAATATATTAATTTTAGCGATCATCCAAAAAACTCAAGGTCTTCAAGTACAGCCGAGTGGCAGAGTTTTACGCCGTCACTGTCAGAAGCTAAGCAATCAAATTGTCCACTCTCTCTCGATGAAGATCCTTCAATCCAGCCATGTGTTCCCGAATCTGATCACGAACTACCTCCGGCACCCGAGGGCGTTCCCCGTTGGCGATAGCCTCTTCGAAAATTGCCTCCACCTCCTGGCGTAGATCATTTGGAAGTAGACTAAGGAACCTGTCAAGCCGCTGCCTATGACCGTTCTTCCAATCCCCCAGGTGTTCTCGTATCTGATCACGAAGTACTTCGTCTAACTGAGGACGTTCTCCGACGGTGATGGCCTGTTGAAAAATACCCTCTACTTCGCGGCGTAGATCCTCCGGGAGCAAGCTGAGGAACTTGTCCAATCGCTGCTTGTGGCGAGTCTTCAAATCTCTCAGGTGTTCTCGAATTTGGTCACGAACTGCCTCCGGCACCTGGGGTCGTTCTCCGTTGGCGATAGCCTCTTGTAGAATTGAATCAATTTCCTGACGAAGATCCTCCGGGAGCAAGTTAAGAAACTTCTGTAATCGCTGTTCAAATTCATTCTTCCGATGTTTAAGGTGTTCACGAATTGCCTCCGGAATCTGAGGTCTTTCTCCGTTGGCAATGGACTCTCGTAATAAAGGCTTGATTTCCTGGCGTAGATCCTCCGGGAGCAAACTTAATAATTTGTCGAATCGTTTATTATGATCATTCTTCAAATCCTTCAAATGCTCTCGGATCTGATCGCGAACTGCCTCCGGAACTCGAGGACGTTCTCCGTTGGCGATGGCCTCTTGTAAAACAGTATCTATCTCCTGGCGTAAGACCTCCGGGAGTAAGTTGAGAAACTTCTCTAATCGCCGCTTAAGTTCATTCTTCCGGTGCTTCAGGTGTTCTCGTATCTGATCACGAACTGCTTCCGGCACCTGGGGACGTTCACCAGCGGCAATAGCCTCGCGTAGTAAAGCCTGGACCTCCTGGCGTAGATCTTCCGGGAGCAAACTTAGAAATTTGTCCAATCTCTGCTTATGACCATCCTTCAAATCTTTCAAATGCTCACGGATCTGATCGCGAACTACTTCCGGTACCTGAGGACGTACACCATTGGCGATGGCTTCTTGTACGATAGGTTCCACCGACTGTCGTAGATGGTCTGGAAGCCGTGCCAAGAAACGATTCAACCGTTCTCGGAAAAGTTCTTCGTTCGGTAAACTGGGATGGGCCTGGATCGCGCCAATCACCACCACAATCATCAAAACTGGCAACAACTTCATTTTCAACAGAGCACAAACTTGCTTCTTCTTCGACCGGCCGACTGTTCGAAATTGATATCTTTCCGAAGCGGATGGATGGCATTTTATAGTACGCGTTCTGTTCTGGCACTATCAGTAACATTGGATAGCAGAAGATTGTTATCTCTTCCCGCTTTTGATTACTATGGGGAAATTTGCTTGTTTTCGTCAGTGTAAGAGTGGCCTTTCGGCACCGGTGGTGCTGGGATGACCCAGATGAATCACCATCTGCGATACTGTTGAACATGACAATGTTTTTCCCCCGGTTGCTCGCAACAGACGGTTTCTTTGCCCGAGGGCGTTCGAATAATTTGTTGTTGGTCAAGGAACTTCCGAGTTCGGGAATGGCCCGAAAAATGGAGGACCTGATGGATATGGATTCTGATCAAGAATAGAATATTTTTGTTTAAAAATCCGCTACGGCGAATCAAAACACGAAAACATGCATAGAAATGACTGTTGCAAACGATACAATAGAATAGAGTTGGATGCAAATACGCCAATTCATCTTTTTTATTAAATTATGACTTATCATTTAATTATTTT
This sequence comes from Topomyia yanbarensis, assembly GCF_030247195.1. Taxonomy (NCBI): domain Eukaryota; kingdom Metazoa; phylum Arthropoda; class Insecta; order Diptera; family Culicidae; genus Topomyia; species Topomyia yanbarensis. The sequence continues at coordinate 30,147,822 of NC_080670.1, forward strand.
GTTCTACGTGGTTAAAGCCCCAATAAATAATACAATATTTTGTTCTAGAACAGTAGGTCATCGTTGACGATGGAGAATTACAGTTAAAAAACGGCGTTTTTTCTAAAAATAAATATTGGAATTTCTTTTCAACATATTTTTTGATGCCTACATTGGAAATAAACCACTCCGTCGTGACTACTAACCCTATTCTAAAAATTTCGATATGAACAAGATGTAGAGTTTTTGAAGGTTAGTAACTTACATTGTACTGAACGGAATTACATATTGTTTGCGCCAATCAGTTGGAACAATGTACACCAATGTTGCATGAAATATCGAAATATGTATAGCAACGCAAAAACTAATTTTCCGAGCCTCTTTCAGACGCAACGCGAAAAACGGAAAATTTTCCATTCTATTTCAGACAGAGCCGTCAATACGGAGCACCTACCCGACCTAATCGGGAAGTTATGAAAGGCCCGCATGCATTTGTGTGTTTCATTCGACCGTTGCTAGTCGAACGAGAAGCATGATGCAAGGTACGAAGAATAGAAAAGTATTTGGTGATCAAAAAGAATAAGAGAGCAGTCACTGTTCAGATGAAAAATTAGTGGAATCAATGACTGAAATAGGTGTGGACCTGGTGATAAGCGGCATCAACGTCCTTGGAACGAAGCAAAACCGGTAGGATTAGTTTAAATTGTTTGTAGGAAGTGATTTGTTGCTTCGGGTCTGTACAAGATGAGAAGGTAGACTGTTCCAAATTTGATTCTAGTTTCATTGTTGTCTCAATTTTTTCCCATATTTAGTGACGAATTTGGGCTCATCTTAAGTCACAAAAGTTACTTAACCTAAAATTTCTGTCTATAGTCTAGTCAAATTAACACCCAAATTCAGTTTCAGCTTAAACCTCACATCCAGCTTGAAAAATAGTACAACTTTTACTCAACTTATGTTAAGTATTCAGAAAAAAATTTGAAATATTTTGCATTTTTAATTTTTTTTAATTTTTTTATACTTGTATATTTTTATATTCACATATTTCATATTTTTATGTTTGCGTTATTATATTTTTATATATTCATATAATTATATTTTTTATATTGTTATATCTTTATATTCTCATATTCCTACATTTCTGTATACTTACATTTTTACATTTTTGTATATTAATATTTCCAATTTTTAAATTTATACATTTCACATTTCTACATTTTTATTATTTTTATTTTTTTCGCATTTTTATATTTTAACATTTTTATACTTAAAAACGTTTATATTTTTATATTTTCATGCTTTTAAATTTTTGCATTTCTCAAATTTTGTATTTTTATATTCTTATATCTTAAGATTTCCATATTTTTTAATGTTTATATTTTTATTTTTTTATATTTTTAAATTTTTATATTCTTAAAATTTCAAGTTTTTATATTTTTGTATTTTTATATCTACATACGTTTATATTTCTATATTTTTATATTTTTTTGGTTTCATATTTCTATATCACTATATTTTTAATTTCTTATATTTAAAGAAAATATATATTTTTATATCTCAATATTTGTATATTTTCAACTTTTTATATTTTAAAGTTTGTATTTTTGTACTTTTGCATTTTTTGATTTATTTGTAATTTTGTATCATTGTATTCCTATATTTCTGTATTTTTACATTTTCGCATTTTTTGAATTTTAGTAATTTACTGTTTTTGTAGTATTTTTGTATGTTTGTATTTTTGCATTTTCAGATTTTTACATTTTTGAATTTTTGTTTTTTTGTGTTTAAGCATTTTTGTATTTGTTTCTGTACTTCTGTACTTCAATATTTTTGTATTCTTGATTTTACCATTTTTGTATTTTTGTGCTTTTGAATTTTAATATTTTTGATTTTTTTTTCTCTTTTTGTGTTATCTTATGTTTGAATTTCTGTTTTCTTGTATGATTATTTTTTGCATGTTTATATTTTTGCATATTATATTTCTAAATTTGTATTTTTTTATCTCAATATTTTTATCTTTTTGTACTTTAACATTTTTCCATATATAATTGTTTCTTTATTTTTTTTTTTAAATTTTGTATTTTTATATTTTTATGGCTTCGTATTTTTGTATTTTTACATGTTTGTATTTTTGGGTTTTTTGGTTTATTTGTAATTTTGTATTTTTGTATCCTTGTATTCTTTTATTTTCGTATTTTTATATTTTTGTGTTTTTGTATCTTTGTGTTTTTATATTTTTGTGTTTCTGTGGTTTCGTGTTAGTGTATTTTTGTATTTCTGAATTTTTGCATTCTTGTATTTTTTGCATTTTTATGTTCCTGTTTTCAATATTTTTGCATTCTTGCTTTTTTTTTCTTCTATTTATGAATTTTTTTATCCTGTAATTTTTGTATTATTGTATTTTTGAAGTTTGGAATTTTTGTATATTGGTATTTTTGTATTAGTCACGACATTTTTCCTAAATGTATTTTCGTATTTTTGCATTTTTGTGTTTCTATACTCCTGTACATCAATATTTTTGTATTCTTGTTTTCTTCTATTTTTGTATTCTGTAATTTTTGTACTTCTGTATTTTTAAACTATTGTATTTTAATATTTCTGTTTTTCTCTATTTTTGCGTTTTATTATGTTTATATTCTTGTATTTTTATTTTTTGTATATTTGTATGTTTGTATTTTAAATTTCAATTTTTTTATATATTTATATCTCAATATTTTCACATTTAAATTTTTTTTTAAATTTGCATTCTTAATTTTTTTTAATTTTATTTTTACGTGGTTTCTATTTTTGTATTTTTTGGGTTATTTGTAATTTTGTATGCTTGTATTCTTTTATTTTCGTAATTTTATATTTACGTTTTTATTTTTGTATTTTTATATTTTTGTATTTCTGTGGTTTTGTGTTTTTGTATCTTTGTATTTATATATTTTTGTATTTCTGTGTTTTTATGTTTTTGCATTTTTGTATTTGTGTATTCTTTTTCTGTATTTTGGTATTACGGTATTCTGTTATTTTGGTATTTTTGTATGTTTGTATTTTTATATTTCTGTATTTCTGCATCTCAATATTTTTGCATCCCTTTATATATTTTAATATTTCAATATTTTAATATCTCAATATTTTATAATATTTTAATACTTTAACATTTTCATATTTTCATGTTTTTGTATTTTGTAGCTTTGCATTTTTGTACTTCAGTAGTTTTGGATTTTTTAAATTTTGTATTTTCGCTTTTTGTGTGCAATTTCGTATTTTTGCATCCTTGTTTTTTTTCATTTTTGAACATCTTTTTCAAATATAGTTGCAAATTAAATCTGAAATTTAGTCTCACAGTCAGTTTTATCTTTGCCTTTAGGTTTAGTATTAAATTCATTTTCGAATTTAGTCTTAATTTTGTTTTCAATCTAGTCACGATTTTTTTCTTAAATTTTGTTTAAAATAATTCAGTTTAAAATACTATCAGATTTTGTTTAAAAATTGAAATAACATTCAATCTTATCTTATGCTCTAAGTTTAGGAATAAATTCATTCCCAAATTTTGTCTCAAATGGAATAAAAACTAGTCTTACATACTCAAATTTAGTCTAAATTTAAGCATCAAATTTAGCATTAAATTTATTCGCAACGAACGTCATATTTATTCAGCTTCAGATATACATCTACTATCATATTTACTCTTTAATTTAAAATTTCGCTGTTCAGCGCACATGTGCAAATCGCCTGCCAAACCAAATACTTTTTTCTGAAACTGACAATTCAAACTTTTCATTTTCCGGTAACTGTGTAAAACTCTTGACATGGGAGTTACTTCAAATGTATGTTTCCTCGTCAATCAGGACGCAATCCAATAGAAGAGGATGACTAATCTTACAAACAAATAGCGAGAAAAGGCCATTGGTTACCAATCATAAGTAGAACCGATTTCTACAACGATTGGACGAGGACATAACAAAAATATTTTCGGAGTAATTTAAACTATTTCCGACGGTTTAAACTCCCCTGATTCTTAATTCCATCGTCAAAATATTCCTGATCCAATTTAGGTAATCTGGACCCAACTCTCCGGTAGCCGATCACTGGCGCAATTTTCCCCCAGATAATAAGCCGCCAGTTTTGCAAAACTAGTTTCGCGGAAATGCCTCTTTCATCACTCGGAGTATCTACGATGACAAATGACAGCCGGTACCAGTTGATTGCGGAGGGGGGAGAGGGCTACCTAGCAATAGATCTTTCCAAGCCGACCGGATCCTTTTGTGAATGAATGGCGCGGCCGCCGGCTTGCGACGTTAGTCGTGATGGTTAACGGCGTGGTTGTCCGCGGGTAAAAGTGTTGACAGGAGTTTTTGAATAAAAATAATAATCCGATTCTGGTCTTGCCCGGTTGATCGGCGGCCTCCTTTCGACGGAGCTTTCTGAAAGCGAAAAAAAACAATCCAGCTGCTTGTTTGGACGTAGCCGTCGACGAAGATTCCAAGGAATCCGCAACAAATTGGAGCAGCAGATCTGTTCCCCTTCCATCCACCAACCCTGCCAAACCCTGGATGGGGTAAAGGAACAGAAAAGATTTAATCTAAATTGAAACAATCAGCTTGATTTAGTCGGTAGATCGGCCAACTGCCAGGGTGCCACAGTCGAGGCCGTAAACAGTAACATTTTTATTCTTCATCTGTGCTCGAAAGTGATTGTAAGCCGGGACCGGTTCGTGTTTGTCTGTGTTCAGCTTAACTCTAATTACTTAAGTACCTCTCAATGTTGAATTGTTGGGATCATGTTGTGCCGCGGGATCGCAGACCTTCAGAGTTACGCTAAACACACGATGCTCGGTGATCATCCGTTGATTATACATTCTACACCCGGTGGCGTAACTGTGCATGACAACCGCAAGTGGTAGATAAATAACTTCATATATTCCTATAAATGAGCTCATGAGATGATATAATCCCCCTTCACTTCAGCCCTTGCCTTGTTTGTATGTGCTTCCTCGATTGCGCGGATGTAAATCGATATCCACAAACAGATCGACATCACTACTTCGGTCTGTGATCCCGGCGCGGTGTGCTCGAAGCTCACACACTTAATTCATCTGACCTCAACCGTTAACCCCATTTTGCTCCGGACGGATCCAATGTTTCGAAATCAATCCGGGCGGCCCAGGGGGAAGTGTGTATCTTGACGACCTCCGCCGACGCTCTTTGTTGTTTGACTTTCATAAAATATTAAATTTTTCGTTTTTAACGACTCTGTTCGCGCGCTCAGTTCCTCCTTCCCAAGTGTGAATCGATTAATGGATGTTGTTTTTCCACTCTTCGGTTAAGTTCGAACCGCAATCAGCTTCTATCTAGGCAGGGATGAGGGGGTGTTACTTTTTTTTATTGAGATTGATTATCGCCTGATGACGCTTAGACAATAGTTAGTCGAAGTGAAGCGATCGTTTCAATCTCAAAATGAATACAACAGCACAGCATAACACATCACTCACAGGTAAGGCTTCCCGGAATCACTCGGATCCAACGATCTGCATTCAGTCCATACCAGTTCGGAAACCACAAAACAACAGCTAGAAATAGTAGGCTGTGGGTAGGACTGCGCAAGTTTTGCAGTCGGGAAATGGATGCCCCCCGGGAACATAACAACTCGATCGGGCACGATTGCTGAACTGGACACAGTTCAAATTACCATCACCCAGTCTGGCGCACTAGGCTGTGGCGCAGTGATTGGAGATCTTGCAAACTGCTCGGATTGATCTCCGATAGGTGCGGAAAATAAAAAAACAAAACTGACAAAGCGGGGAGCCAGAGAAAATGGTTGGAAGCGCTAATGAGCCACTAATTTCGCGCTACCGAATAATAGGCGATAAAAGCTGCTAAGTGAGCCGTCAGGCAGGAACTTTTCGTGGTCACACTTCCGCTTGGGTGAAATCTGTGAAGTGAGGAACGATGGGTTAAGGCGGAAATTCACTTCCGTGAGTTTTAAGAAATATTATATACTGAATAGATTCGAATCGAACATATTCCTGGGAGGAAGCGCTCATACAGCGGATACAACGATTCCGTAGAAAGGATGGAGAAGATTATGGTTCTAAGTGGAAGTCACGGATGGGGATAAAGTTCCAGGTGGTATGGGTGAAGTGGGCGATGTGATTATCAAAGTGGTGGAATACAGATTGGAAGATGCCCGGAAGCTAATGGAAAAGGGAAACGTGCTGAACAGCCTGCCGAAGTTTTTGTTTGTAGCGCCGGGATTGGTTTTTGACCAATAGGGCGCCGGGTCGCAAAGCAGATCCGGAGTGCGATTTTATAGAAATCATTGACAATGTCAATGTCATATTCGTAGATAAAAATGTTCTGTAAAACATACCTCATTGCTTTCAGTTCCATGTCTTCCTAAGTCAGCAGAAATACACCTAGCTTCATCGGTAGTTAATGTTCTCTATATATTTTAGAACAACACGGAGCTTTCAAGCTTCGATTCAGCACACCTAACTGCATTTTTCGGAACATCTTCAAGCATTTTTTTTAACTCGTGAACAGCCATTTTGATGTGCAAAACACATTTCGCACCATACGATGGCACCTGATTTGATTTCCTTTACAGCAGATTCTCATTTAGAAATCGCTGTTGATTATAGTTACTATATTCATAGTTAGGCGGAAACACTGTGCGGAGCCAATTGAACATGTCAAATACCGGAGCCAATCGAGCATGACGTCACATAACATGTTCTTTTCGGATGTTTATGGAAAAGGTATTGTGATTATGGTTATTAATTATTTTACTTTTTCCTTGTGTTATCGAGCGTAGAAAAAAGAAAATGAACAAAAAAAATCTGTAACACCAAGACAAGTATGAAACCACAATATCATCGGATTCGTGCATGTAAAGTTCTTGCTGACGACATCAACAATAAAATTATTATGCTAGAGCTTGAACCTTTGCATGGGATGCCAGTGTTTTCTTACTGGAATAAGAGCTGCCAGTTTTCCGGTTTTTGTGTCCGCCTAACTATGAATATAGTAACTATTAGGTTCTTTACAGACACATTTAACCTCACTTTTCTTGACAGTTCACTTGTACTGTTTACATGGACTTAGAAAAATTTGTGGACGACTACATTCGCTCAAAGCAAATCGCAAAGAATTTTTCTAAGTCCATGTAAACAGTACAAGCGAACTGTCAAAAATGAACACTCAGTTCATTTGTAACGTCACCGTAAAGTATTCAATACTGCTGATTCGACATAAATGTTAAAAACATTCACTGCCCCAAAAAAGCGACCTGGTGAATAACACCCTGAGATACCCTTGAACACACACACCAACATAACCGTGTATACTGCATGGTCGCAATATAACGAAAAACGATGCTCCGCTTGAAAACCAGCATCATTTTTATTACCTTATCTACTGAACACTTGAACACTATTTTTCATTAAAATAAAGCACCACGCTGTTTCCTTTCATCATTTGTGGCAGTTTTCGATTTCTGCCAAAAATTGTTACCACGATTTTGCTTAGTCACTTTTTTTTTTCGGCGACAGCATTTTGCTACAGCCGTACTCATAAGCAGCAGGTATAGGCAGAACACGACACAAAAACCGATTTTTCTCCCGTAATTGAACCACTGAACTACACTCAACTCAAATTACCGATATACCGCTCAACTTACTACCGATTTGAGATTAACTATTCTCAAACTCGAGATCTACTAATTTTCGAACCGATCACGAGCAAAGATAGAAGCAAATGGCGGACCGAGCACACGATATCCGCGCATGCGCAGCAAAACCAAATACAGGAGAAGAGAGAGAGAGAGAGAGAGAGAGAGAGAGAGAGAGAGAGAGAGAGAGAGAGAGAGAGAGAGGGAGAAAGAGTTGCCGTTAGTTGAACGGTACTTTCGCGAGGTGTTCATTTCGCATGGTTCGCAGTGTTGCCGCGTGTATCGTTAAGAACCGTTTTTTGTTTGATTGTGCGGTGATTCCCAGTAAACGAAAAGGCAACTAGGTGGGTTCAAATAGATGCTGGCAAGCGATAGACTATATTGAAACTTTGTGGCAAAATAGAAAAATAGAATAAAAGAAAAATAGGATGTACAAGGCTAGAGAAATAGAACAATAGAAATCTTACAAAAAATAGTAAAAAAGATGAACAAAAAAATAAAATTAAGGAAAATAAACAAAAAGACATAATTATAATAGAAAAATGGCGATCTAGAAAAATAGAACAAGAGGAATATAGCAAACTAGATAAACAAAAAAAATGTTAATAGAGGAAAACAATTAAAAAGGGACAAAAATACAGTAGGATTTTGTTTTCGGTAACAACTTTTTTTTTGTTGCCAAAACTGGAACCGTGCCAAAAATGGAACCTTACTTTAAAAGCTTTTATTTTCAATTTGTGACAACAAATATTACAAGAGCATTAATTATATAACAATATGTGAAATAGAATAAAATTATATAAAAAATATCGGTAAATTTAATTTTATTCGCTATGCCCACCCCCATAAAATATAGTAAATATGACTCTCATGTTTTGAAAGAAAGTCAAAAGTGATATCAATTATTAGCACAGAATGTGTATTGGGCATTTTTTAAAAGATTTACTATGTACAACAATGGAACTTTTTTGTTGCCAAAAATGGAGTCTAATATAAAATAGAAAAACGAAAATATACAATATTTTAAGACAAGAAAAGAGAACAATGAACAAAAAAACAAAAGAAAGCAAATAAGGATAAATATGACACAAAGAAATGAAAAAAAAAGAAAATAGAAAAATTCAAAGATTAAATAATTGACAAAATGAAAGAATAAAAATCGAAAAAATAGATTCATTGACAAATGGATAAATACAAGACACAAAAAATAAACAATGGACGAATATACAACTAGAAACACAGAAAACAAAAAAAAAACACAGAAATAATAAAAATAGAAAAAAATGAAACATAAATACAAAAATAGAAAAGAACAATAGAAACATGAGAAAAAAGGGAAAAATAGCAAAAGTAAAAACGGAAATGCAGAGAAATAGGAAATAAGACGCATAGAAAACAAGCAATAGAAAACAAAGAAATACAGTGAAAATATTATTCTTTAGCCCCTACACATAGCCCCGTAACCCTTTCTGATTAATTAGTTTAAATTTTCCTTAAGGGAATCAAACAGTGCAAAATTTAAAAAGAATTATTTTTGCATTTTCCATTTTGCATGCAATCGAGGGCTGATAAAATCGGGTCTTCACTGTACAACAAGAGAAAAATAAAGACGAAAAACAAATTTTTTGAAAAAAATGATAATTTTAAGTACTATAGATCAATAGAAATTCAATGGAAAAAATATCAAAAAATAGAAAATATAAAAGTATAAAAGTAGACTAATAAAGACATGAAGAAATCAAAAATAAACTAAACAAAATAAAAAATAGAGTAATTTACAAATAGAAAAATAAAAAAAATTAAAAAAGTATAATAGAGAGTAGAAAAATGGAAAGGCAGAAAAAATAGAAAATTAACCAAAAATGTAGAAATTCAATTTAGATGAAGAAGAATAGGAAACAGAAATCACAGAATGGAATAAACAACAAATAGTGACATGAGAAGATACAATATAAAACTAGACAAATAAAATAGAAAAATACTTCATGTTTGAATTTTTTATTCTATTTTTCTAGTTTCATTTTTCCCCTTCTTTTCATCTCACTAGTTTTTTCCATTTTTCCATTCTGTGCTTTTTTGCCTTTCTTTTCTCTATGTATCTACACCTCTGCTTTGAATTTTTAAATTTTCTGTTTCTTTTTTCCATTAGGAAATTTTCTATTTTTCCTGAATTTATATTTTCTTATTTCTTCATTGTGCTTTTTAAATTTCATCATTCTGAAGGAAAAGCAAAAACAAAATCGAAAGAACAAAAAATATAATAATAGAAGTGGGAAAAAAGAATATAATATAAAAATTATTAGCAATAAAAAATGGATAAAATTTAGAACTACATTAGATAACAAACAGAAAGATTAGAAGTCGTAAAATAGAAAAAAGAAATGGAACCGTAAAAGAAGAAAAAAAGAAAAATAGAAAGATTAAAAAATTAGAGAAATAAAAAAATAAAAATAGGAAAGTGATAAGAACAGAATCGAAAAACAGAATAAAAAAGTAAGAGAGAAGAATAGTTGAAAAAGTGAAAAATAGAAAATTAGAAGAATAGAATAGAAAAAATATACACAAATAGAAGAAAAAATAAAGAGCAGCGAAAGATAACAACAACGAACGAATCGAATAGTAGAACATCCAGAAAACAAAAAAACTTAAAAATAAATAAATGTAGCTAAAAAAACTAAAAAAGGAAATTAGAAAAGGGGAAAAAATAGCAAGCTGAAAAAAAAAGAAAAATAAGCAATCTAAAATAATACGAACGTAAAAATAACAGAATCAAAAATTAGAATAAATCGGGAAAATAGGTAACTTGAGATCAGGAGATGAGAAAAAGGGAACAGAAGAAAAAAAACTAAAAATTTGGATAGTCTGCATTAGAAGAAAGGAAAAATAGACACATAGAGAAATAAAAAAAATAGAAAAGTGAAAAATACAGAAAAATAGGCAAATGGACAAAATTTGGAAAGAGACAGTTTAAAATGAAATAAATTGAAACTTAAAAAATTGAGGACTAAATTTTTTTTTAAATATATGTAAAATTAGAAGAATAGTTAAATGGATATAAAGAAGACTAAAAACTGCAAGAAAGTAGAATAGAAGAAATATGAATCGCAATATAGAGGAATAAACTAATAGAAAAATGGCATAATAGAGAATTGTAAACATAGAAGAATAAAGCAATGACAAATCCGAAAAATTGAACAATAAACAAATAAAAATGCGAAATGGTAACAAAATAGAAAATATGCAGAGTGAGTATAAAAATAGAATGATAATTAAATTTTTAAAATGTAAAACAATTGAAAAACAGTGTCATAAAAAATATCACAAAAGAGAAAAAGCAAAACATAAAAATTTTAAAATAGAAACAGCAAAAATTGAGGAGCGAAGCAATGTAGATGAAGGAAATGAGAAATATAGCAAGAAGGAAATATTATACTTTGCAATGTTTCTTAGGATTTCCTCTGATTTGTCAGAATTGCTTAGAATTTGTTATAGATGTAGGGGTTTTTAAAGTAGTTTTTAGTAATTCGTAGTGTCTTCTTGGTTTTCTGTAAATTGCTTCGCCTTTCTCAGTATCGTTTAATTGCTTAGGATTTCTCGGAATTCCTTATGATTTCTGAAGATTTTTTGAGTATTTTTGGAATTTTCTAGGATTTATAAGAATTTATTGAAATTTCCTAAGGATTCTTAGGATTTCATAGGATTTCTCTGGATTTCCTTTTTTTCTTTCTATGAATTATTAGGGTTTCAAAAGATTACTTTACGTTTTTGGATCCTTTGGGAATTCATTAAAATTTGTTGAGATTTCCATGGGTTTCGTCTTAGCTGTTTAGATTTCTCAGGATTTCTTTGATTTTTTATGATACTTCTATGGATTGCTTAGGATTTGCTGGGGTTTCTATTGAATGCTCCGGATTTCTTCGGATTTCTTAGTCATTTTCTAAGATGTCTAAGGATTTATTAAAACTTTCTCAGATTTTTTATGACATGTTTGCATTTTTCAGGATTTCTTTGATTTTTTTGTATTTTAGAAGATTTGTGACGTTTTCCCAGGATTTTGTAGAAATCCTCAAGCCTTCTTAGGATTTCCAACGATTTTCCGGATTTCTCGGGATTTATCACTATTTCGTAGGATTTTTGAGGATTTACTGAAATTTCCTAAACTTTCAGACGATTTTTTGGATTTCTCGGGAATTGTGAGGATTTTTTAAGATTCCGAATGTCTTTCTAGGAATTTTAAAGATTTCTAAGGTTTTCTGAAGATTTTTTAAAACTTACTGTGATTTTAATATATTTTTTTAGGATCTGGCAGTCATTGAGTTTCCTAGGATATCAACGTATTTGGTAGAATTTTTCAGGCTTCTCAGAATTTTTGACGTCTTTTTAGGATTGGCAAGGACTTGTTATAATTTCCTGAAATTTTTATAACTTCTTTCAAAGAATTTCTTACGATTTGTAAGAATGTACTAGAATGTTTTTTTGGGATTTTATTTCCTCTATAATTTTTAGGATCTGCCGGGATTTCTAATGATCTCCTAGGAATTCTTAAGATTTCTTATGAATTCATAGAATTTTCCTGGATTTCTAATAATCTTATGGCCATACTAGGACTTCTTAGGATTTCTCAGTATGTTTTAGGTTTTCTAGGGATTTATTAAAATTTTCTGAGATTTCTTCAGAGTTGTTTAAGTTTATCAGCATTTCTTAGGATTACTCCAGATTGCTTTCAACTTCGTGCGACTTTTACGAATTTCTAAGATTTTTCAGGATTTCTTAAATTTTCTGAAGATTATCAACAATTATCTAGGGATTCCTAAAATATACTGAGATTTTCTGAGATGTTCTAGAATTTCTCAGATTTTTTTTAGGATTTCTTAGTATATTTTAGTATTTTTTCGGATTTTTAAGGATTCTAAGGATTTATTAAAATTTACAGAGATGTTTTAGAATTCCGTTTAAGCTCCTCATTATTTTTTTTATTTCGATTATAGAAGTTTTAACATTAAGATTATTCGCCTCTTCGGGTTAGAAAAATCTCTTATGAAAAATTTCTAACCCTATGTGCGGGGTCGGGACTCGAACCCAGGTGCGCTGCGTACAAGGCAATCGATTTACCAACTACGCTACGCCCACCCCCTGCCTCTTTAAAAATCTCAAGATTTCTTAGAATTTCTTGGGATTTAATAGAAGTTTTTTGGTTTGCTGAAGATTCCTTTGGATTTCGTGAGATTTACAAGAATGTTTGAGGATTTCTCAGAATTTTGTTGCATTTCTGAGGATTTTTTTATGATTTTGTACAATTGTTTAAGTTATCTTTATATTTTTTCGGATTAATATTTTTCCGGATTATGTGCGATTTCTCCAAATTTTGTTAGGATTCTCTGTTTTAGTCCACAGAGTGTTGTTCGATTGTGCTTTTCTCACGGATTCTCGTTTGGATACTATGGTTGGTTATGAACAATCTAACTTTAAAATGTTCATTACATTACATTAAAATAATACGCTGCGTTCAAGAACCAGACACCTTAAATTCATACCCCGGACAGGGCTGGGGTCATAGTGGCAATAGCATCATAGTAGCCATGCGTATTTTCTTTACGCAAAAACCCGACAGCGAAGTCCGTCGGTACAGTAGCCCACAAATCCGCGATGGGCTGTGTTTATCTATTATAGACTATCCACGTAAGCGGATGAATAACATATACTCAAAAAATAACAAAATTGATAATCAATTCGGGACATTGTGTGTGATTTGTTCCCGTAGGTCTTCGATAATTAACGGAACCGGTTAATACGGATTGAGAATTGTTCTATCAGAAATTTAAATCCGTTGAATTTCAAAAATAAACTAATCACAACTAGTCTATTTATAACTCAATTCTAATGCAATAATAATGACTGGATATTTTTGTCAGATAATCAAGCCGGGTTCGTAATTTTGACTCCAAACTCGGCGGCAAATACTGATGGACCTGGCAAGCGAATGCCAGCTCACTTAAAGTGTGGGGGGTGCCAAGGCCCGTGGGTGTGGAAGGGCATAAGATGGCAGACGAGCATCTGTAATTTGGATCCCGAAAACATTTAAACTCAACCCAACAATCACTACCAAATTTCACCTCCCACTATCCAATCGAAACAATTTATCCACGAATCCATCGGTGGGGAAAACTCCCCAGGGAGTTCTCTGGCAGCGGTGGCAGCGGCGGTCAATGCACCCGCATCGGAACAACGATCAGCTTCCAACATAAACAGTTTACACTACCATCCTTTCAACCCCAGTGCCCCGCCGCCGCCACCATTGATCGATCAGCAGTCTCGGATTCAAAATCAACATTCAACGGCTTCTTCGATTGCGCATACATTCGCGGTGTAACCCTTCGGTAACCACAGCCCAGGCAGCAATCATCAATTCGTCACAACGTTGACGTGTAATTTGATACAGCATCTTGCCCCAACCGGGCGGTGGTGGCGGCGACGGCGGTTCGCCTCCTCCTCCTCCACTTCGTCACCATCATCATCATCATCGTCGTTGTCGTGACTCGTGGTTTACGCCGACTACGACGACTTTTCATTACGTTAATTTGTCTAATGAACCATCGATTGCTGAAAAGGGAGGGGGAGGGGGGGGGGGAAGAACCCGGTTTCGAAAACAAAAAGGGCCTTATGCAAATCTAGCAAGCGGCGGGTTTCGAGATTTGCGCACAAGAAGAAAGGCACACGCTAATCAATTCGAATTCGTGATGTTTTCTAACCAACGAACGACGATTTCGATATGCATAATTTGGTGTGCTTGGCTGTGTGTGTAAGTTTGTGTTTTGTAAGTTGAAATCAGTTTTGTTCAGGCAGCTTGAAGCCTACTTGGATGGACTCGTTCAGTTGGCAAATCAGCCGTCGTCATACTCCCAAAGTGTCATTCCCGCGGCGTGTCGTAAATCACGGAATACCATACACCGAGCAAGCTGTCACCTCACCTGACAACTAAATCCACATCAAAGGACGCACAGCCTGCGTTGCATTAGATATTCATCACAGCTTCTTTATCATTAGCATCGTTTGTGCTGCGGGGTTTGCTTACCATGGTGACCCAGAATCCAGCAAAACAAACGCGGCTCGAAGTTGACGATGATGACGACGACGACTACGATAACCCATTCCGGGTAGCAAGACACGGGGAAAGACTCTTTAAAATGCACATGTTATTTTTCTAATTTGTACTCGCCCTACCCCGCACTCACCAGCCGCTCTCCCTCCCTCTGTCGGATAAACATGGGAAAATGGACAAATAAAAATTAAAATTAGGTAAAAGTAAACCATGTGCACTGCTCTGTTCACACACACACACACGGTAGCACGCTGACTGACTACTGGCTGTGGCCGGTTTATGTTTGAGCAAGCCGGAAAGCCCAGTAGCTATATAGCAGCTCTACCTTTGCATCAATGGGCACGTGAAAATCGTTCAATGTTTGGACTGGACTGGTGCCTGGTGTTGTGCCAGCATCGAGTGTGGCCAAAGCCAAACACAGCGGCCGACGGTACCGTGTGATGTAGTGGGCCAATTTGAGATTCACTGGCTGAGAAAAAATTAAATAAATTGTAGTTTCACAGGGAAGCCATCTAGGTCCTTGTATCTGTATGTTCTCTTCTGATGCGTTTAAGTAGGTAATTTTCAGATTCTTTTTGTTATTTTAAAACACTAGTAACAATTAATTGGAATAGCACCAACGTTTCGAAACCGGCTCGTTACTTTTCCAGGGTCACAAATAAACCTTTAAAATCTAGAAAACAACCCATGACCCACAGCATCACCGCACCAACGCCAGACCGTCTGATTTGTCACGAGTGATGCTGAACCTGATGGAACGGACTCAGACTCTTAACATCGCCGCCAACCCCCGGTAACGGGCCAGGGTGCATGCCAAACTAAAACCATAAGACACCTACTTCGGCCGACCTCTTCTTCTCACCTCAACCCAAGCTCACGGGCCTAATGGCGTTCGACTTGCCGGTATCAAAACCCCGACGACCTGCTGCTGTTGGAGACTGGCGGCGACGGTAGCTTTAGCTACGGCTTTATTCGGTTCATAAATAATTTATTTTCAAATTTACTCTTGCCTGAGCTTCCGCAAAGCGGCTGGCATAGCGGGAGCAAGAGCAGTGTGCAGTTGATGCACTTTTACCCTACCCCTGCCCCTTCCGGCTGGTTGTTGGTTGGTGTTTAGTCTTGAACGATTCTTTAATATACTGTGTGTCGGTCGGTTTTCAGCCCGTTGAAACCGTGCACCTAAAAGGGACCGAGTGTTAAAGATTCGATTCTTTTGCGAAGATGCCTACTGAGCGAACGCACGATTAGCGTTCCCGTACTACGTTTTAGGGTCACATCGGTGACGTCGCGTGGTCCGATTTCGTCTTTCAGGTTAGAGGAGAGAAAATAGGTGCTTTTACCTTAACGGTAGTAAGTAGGTTATATTTACAAACCGACGCTGTTGGTCCGGGAATTGGCGCATTTCCGGGAGTTGGTGGTACCCTATTACTTAGTGGAAAATCGATCGAGCACAGTCTGGTCGCTTGTGGGATGATAGCGGGTGTGTGTGTGGCAGGACACAATTAGAACCAGGAAGAGATGTATTGAATTTCTAAGTTTCATCAGTTCCAGCTGGCATTTGGGTGGTGTGACGTTCGAGGTGATGGTGCTAGGGGTTTCTGAATGACGATGTTTAGATTGAGAGCACGGTTGGCGGGATTCTGTGGTGTCAGGCTGTCAGAGTGTGTGCTCAGTTGATAGCAACAAAGACGGTTTGCCAACAAATACAATCATTTAGCTTTTTAATATTTTAATATAACAAATTCAGCGGAATTTGATATAATCATCAAGTTTTGAGAGAAACAATCGATTGTTTTCCTGGCTACCAGAATGACATTAACTCCACAGAAGCTATAGCGATTGGTTTCATTTCGGTTTCATTTCATCAGTATCAGCAGACCGACTTGGTCACTAGATGGGCGCTAAAATCACAATGGAATACAATTTGTGATCATAAGAAAAAAACTTGACCCGGATGTTATCCCTCAAGCATAGAAATTTTAATTGCTGATGAGATTATAGCGATATTGAAACTATTTGCGGAGTTGCTCTCGCGTAGATTCGCGCTTCTACCTCTTATCTTCATCTAATAGCCAAGCCAAGCTGCCAGATATTGATGAAACGAAATCGACACGCAAATCCATTAGTTTACATCAACTTCTCTTCTCAAGGAAAAGTTGGATTTAAATGTTTTGTGTTCCACTCGTCAGTAACTGACTCAAACTTTCTGTCAGTAAGACTACAACTCCAAACTAACACCAAATCGGCGCCAGTTAGACACTAAACCCAAACAGTTCACACAACATACGCATGGAGCAACTGGCTGGTTTTGCGAGTGATGTCTCGGTTAGCCAAGCACAGAAGCTTTGGGTCGCTGACGAGTATAGGGTATTTTGGCGTGAGAACCAAACGCTTGTAGGTGCGAAATTGTGGTGAAATTCCGCGCGAAGTTCCGTGCAAAATTCCGCGTGAAATTTCGAACGAAATTCTGCGCAAAATTCCGTGCTGAGTCCTGCGCTAAATTCCGTGCGAAATTCCGCGCAAAATTATGAGCGAAATCTTGTGCGAAATTCCGCACGAAATTCCGAGCGAAATTCCACGTGAAATTCCGTGCGACATTCCGCGTACAATTCTGTACGAAATTCCGTGCTACATTCCGTGTGAAATTCCGTCCGAAATTTCAATGCCGGGCGAAATTTCGTGCGAGATTTTATACAAAATTCCGCGCGAAAATCCAAGCGAAATGCCGTGCGAAATTTCGTGCTACATTCCACATAAAATTCCGGGCGAAATTCCGTGCAAAATCCTGTGCGAAATTCCGTTGGACATTCCGCGAACAATTCTGTACGAAATTCCATGCTACATTCCGTGTGAAATTCCGTCCGAAATTTCAATGCCGGGCGAAATTTCGTGCGAGATTTTATACAAAATTCCGTGCGAAAATCCAAGCGAAATGCCGTGCGAAATTTCGTGCTACATTCCACATAAAATTCCGGGCGAAATTCCGTGCAAAATCCTGTGCGAAATTCCGTGTGACATTCCGCGCGAAATCGCGGGTGAAATACTGGGTGAAACTCCGTGCGAAGTTTCACGAGAAATTCGGCGCGAAGTTCCGAGCGAAATTCCGTAAGCAATTCCGTGCCACATTTCGCGTGAAATTCCGTGCGAAATTCCATGCAAAGTTCCGTGAGGATTTCCGTGCAAAACGCCCGACATTCCATGCAAAATCCCATGCAAAATTCCGAGCGAAATTCCGCGCTAAATTTCGAGCGAAATTCCATGCGAAATTCCGAGAGAAATTCCACGCGAAATTTTGTGCGACATTCCGTGCGAAATTCTGTGCGACATTTCGTGCGAAATGCCGGGCGAAATTTCGTGCGAGATTCTATGCAAAATTCCGTGAAAAATGAAATTCCGTGCGAAATTTTAAGCGAAATTCCGTGCGATATTTTGTGCTACATTCCGCGTGAAATTCCAGGCGAAATCCTGTGCAAAATTCTGTGTGAAATTCCGTGCGAAATTGCGGGCGGAATACTGGGTGAAACGCCGTACGAAGTTTCGCGAGAAATACAGCGCGAAGTTCCGTCCGAAATTCCGTGTGCAATTCCGTGCGACATTTCGCGTGAAATTCGGTGTGAAATTTCATGCGCAATTCCGTGCAAGATTCCGTGCAAAATTTCGCTAGAAATCCCTTGCAAAACTCCATACGAAATTCCGTGCGGAATTCGGAGCGAAATTCTATGCGATATTCCGTGCGAAATTTCATGCGAAGCTCCGTGCGAAATTCCGTGCAAAATACCGCGCGAAATTTCGCCCGACATTCCGTGCGAAATCCCATGCAAAATTCCACGTGAAATTCCGTGCGAAATTCCGCGCGATATTTCGTGCTACAATCCGCGTGAAATTCTGGGCGAAATTCCTTGCGAGATCCTGTGCGAAATTCCACGCTAAATTCCGTGCGAAATTGCGGGCAAAATACTGGGTGAAACTCCGTGCGAAGCTTCGCGAGAAATTCAGCGCGAGGTTCCGTGAGAAATACCGTGTGCAATTCCGTGCGAAATTCCGTGAGAAAGTTTATGCGCAATTCCATGCGAAATTCCGCGCAAAATTCCGCTCGAAATCCCGTGCAAAGTTCCATGCGAAATTCCGTGAGAAATTCGGAGATATTTTGCGCTAAATTCGATGTAAATTTCCGTGCGAAATTCCGTGCAAAATTCCATGCGAAGTTCCGTGCGAAATTCCGTGTAAAATGCTGCGCGAAATTTCGCCCAATATTCCGTGCAAAATCCCATGCGAAATTCCGCGCAAAATTCCGAGCGAAATTCCGTGCAAAATTCCACGCGAAATTCCGTGCGAAATTTCGAGCGAAATTCCGTGCAAAATCACGGGCGAAATACTGGGTGAAACTCCGTGCGAAGTTTCGTAAGGAATTCAGTGCGAAGTTCCGTGCAAAATTTCGTGCGAATTTCCGCGCGAAGTTTCGTGCGAAATTCCGTGCAAAACACCGCGTGAAATTTCGCCCGACATTCCATGCGAAATCCCATGCGAAATTCCGTGTGAAATTTTGAACGATATTCCGTGCAAAATTCAGTGCAAAGTTTTGCGCGAAATTCCTTGCGATATTCTGGGCAAAATTCCATTCGAAGCTCCGTGCGAAATTTCGTGCAAGATTCCATGCGAATTTCCGCGTGAAATTTCGTTGGAAATATCGAGCGAATTTCGACGTGAAATTTCGAGCGAATTTCCGCTCAAAATTCCGTGTGAAATTCCATGCGGAATTCCGTGTGAAATACCGCGTGAACTTTCACGCGAAATTCCGTGTGAAATTCCATGCGAGATTCTGTGCGAAATTCCGTGACGAAATTCCGACAAACTTCCACGCAAAAATCCGAGCAGAATTCCGCTCAAAATTCCTTGCGGGATACAACGCAAAATGTTGTACGAAACTCCACGCGAAATTCCATGCGAAATTCCGCATGAAACTCCGTGCGAAAGTGTAAACTCACCCCACTCCGACTGAGAGTTCTCAGATGGAGGAATTTCTCCCGACACCGATACATGCTCTCTCGAACCGCTCCGAGCTTTATCGTGATCTACTTAGATACTACCCGGCGGAGAAACTACCCTACTGTGACTCAGAGTTTCCAGGCAACGGAATTTCTCTCGATACCGATATCTGTTTCGTGAGCCAATTGGCTCCCAGGCAATTAGAATCTACCCAACTGTGAATACCTCGGTGGTGGATTTATCTCGATATCGATGCTTGTTTTCGTACGCCATTTAGCTCCCCGCTTCGTTCCGATCTACTCGATCTAGTCACCGGCAGTGGGCCTAGTTTACTCAACGGACCAATCAGTAGGTCTGCCCAGCCAGCGTAACTTCCGGTGCACTGGGGCCCGACGACCCACTGCTAGCTGTTCGATGCGATCTGCTTGAACTAGTTCCCGGTGGAGGGATCTAGCATACTCAAGAGCCCTCTCAGGGACTCGGTCGAGTTCACTCCAGTGATTCTAGTGGATCTGAACCCGGTGCTGCGTCGCGTACTACTCAGCTGGTCCCCGGCGGTGGATCTAGTCTACTCCGCGGAGAGTTCCCATGCGGTGGAATTCTTTCTGAACCCAACGCGGATCCCGTCAGTTATTCAGGTTTCTACAGAGACTATTGCCTCTACCGTCTACCGAACTTGACTCCCGTGGGAAGTTCCAGTGTTAATACTCCGTTGTACATTATGTTTTAAAGCGTTGGGTCGAGTATGAAGCCCTAAGGTACTCCCGCCATAACTCTAATCGACCTCCGCCCCATGTTCGTTTCGTACTCGATTTCGAAAGTAACTTTTCAGAACCTTGTACAACTATAGTCCGGAACCCGCATTCTGTGCAGCGCTATGGAGATCACCACCCAGTTGGCGCCGTTGAACGCGTTCTTTGCATCGATCTGCACGGCGAAGTAGCGTTGCTTTCGCCGAACTCGCGATGACTGTGCGGAAAGATTTTAGAGAACGCAGCTGCAAATCCCTTGCCAGATCATCAGTTTCTGGGTGAATTTATCGACTTGGCGAATTTTTGGGACAGATCGCCCCATGGTGTGGCGATTTTGTCTTAAAATCTGCTTATAATCCAGCTTGAAATAGATGTCATCACTTACGAGGAGACATCCTCGGCAATCCATCAAAACCCGGTCGCAGCTCTTCGGGGAGCGTATTCTGGCTACTAGATTCTGCTTCACCCTGTTCTGATCGGTTGCTCAGACGGTACTACAATTGGTACCGTATCTACTCTTCGATAATAGTCTTGGGTTTCCTGTGACCGGTTTTAACACTTTCGAGTTGCCGATCCAAAGTTCACGGAACTGATTGAGAAAATCTCACACGCTTGTAATGGAAATTTTAAACTTATTCGTGATATTTCGAATTTTTGTAATAACGCGAAATCAGAAGATCTATCATAAGGATGCAATCTTCTTTAGAGTAGATTACAAGTTCATGAGCGTCCATCATTTTACATCCAAAAACATGCAGCAATCCTGTACCATTGAAGAACAATATATACAATTATGGTCCCATATTCCATCCTTGAGTGACTCCAGTTTTGTTCATAACTGAAGGTTATGCTGCCATACGGCTACTCAAATGAGTTCTCAGTAGATATGTAGAATTTTGGTTAAGTTTATCTGAGGCAGTGATACTATAGGTATATTTTTCAAACGTCTTCACATTTAACCCATTCATGCCCATGTTGTTTGTGAACAACGTTTTTAAACAGCTATAACTATTGATTTAGGCAAAATTTGCTCACAAATACAAGTAAGGCCTTTCATTTGAGTATTAATAGTTTCAAGGACCAGCTCTAGAACTGAAGTTATTGCAATTAGTCTGATTGGATTCGGATGGAGCAGTGCTGCCAGGAACAGCTTACGTTGACGACGGAAAATGAATTTTTCATATAACTTCGTTATGTTGCAATATTATTGAAAATTGATAAAACTTATCAATTTAGACTGTCTTTGGCTACATTTTGCACGCAATTTGACTATTGTAAATATTCTAGGAGAATTGTATTGAGCATTGGTAGGTAAAAATTGAGCAGCTTCTAGCACTGCGAGGAAAACACCTATCTTTATGAAAAAAGGCTTTTCGTGTTTCTTGCACGAAAAAAAAGTTGGGCATAAAAGGGTTAATAAAAAATTTTCTTCATTCCTCTTCAACGACCAGGATTCGGAATCGGTTGTTGATTTTTAACTTTCCAAAAACAAAAATTGGTCTCAAAATGAAAAAAATGTCTTCACAATATTTCAAATGCCTTCAAAACGAAGACATGTTTTCATATCTGGCATCGCTGAGCGGAAGTTTGATTGGGCCGACGACCGTCTTCAAATTGAAAATCACTGCATTTCACTCACTATATCTAACCGAACGATCTCAGCGTCCATATTGGTGTCGGTATTTTCAAGAAACCTTTTAGGTAAACTTAAGAGAACAACTAGCATCAGTCCACGAACATATTAAATAAACTACATTCAACTTGTCATAGCCTCATAAGTGTTCCATGGGTCTACAACGTGGAAACCTTCAACAATGCTACCCTCGAATCGATTCGATGTATGCCGGAATCGAAGAAAATAGAGCAGTTCATTGCCGAATGGATTCCGGAAATGTTGTGCTTCCGGACATAGAAGTAATATGTAAACGAATCTGCGCGTTAGAACCACGGAAAAAGCGTCAAATGGCTTGATGAATTGCTTAAGTCGCTTTAGGAAAAAACGGGGCTTGATACTTAATATTAGGTACTGGATTAACACTGTAGTTATCGGAATCATTGTCCATGATGATTTTGAGGCAAAATCATATCCATATGCGTGAGAATAACTAGAGACTTTCCTCAAGGAGGAATGTTGTCACCACTTTGGTGGTCTCTTGGAATGAACGGACTCTTTAACGAACAGGACGGTCTTGGATTCGATTCGGGCTACGCAGACGACATTGTCATCGCTGTTAGGGACAAGGATGAATCTACGATTCCGGACCATGCTCAAACTATACATACACCTCACATCGATAAGCAGCGTTCTGGCAATTCTACGACTTCGAAGTTGTGAGTCCGACCTTAAACCTTAAGTCAAGCAACTTGCAGTTCCATGTTCCAAGTTTACAATTGTAGTCCTTTGCAAGTCGTGAGAGCTTTGTATGCTAATTATTTCGACTCGGCTTTGTTTGCTCGTAATTATTATTTTTATGCGCGAGTTGTAATGCCTGTAGCAACTCCCTGTCTCCTCGAAGGATCACTGTGTGGAGAGTCTTGTTGTCCCTGCGACATGTATGCGGTAGCAATTGACGCGCTTTCCATCAGTCGAAGATATGAAACTGGGAATACATCATACATACAAATACCGAAACTCCATCTATTTGAGGCAATCTGACATACAGCTTAATTAGATATAGCTCTTGTCAAACATTGCCAACCAAATACGCAGACATCACTAAACGATCCGAAAACACCAATCAATCGCTCATTGGGGCTCGATCCGGAACAGTGTCAATATCTGACATTTTCGTATCTCGCAGCGGTAACGTAAACCAGTTTCCAGTTAGCGAATGTTTATTAATATTTGCACGTCCCACTTCTTCGGGCATAGATGATACCGGGCAAACCGAACGCCGGTGTAAAATATTATCTCCCGTGGTCGTTCATCAACCAGTCCCACCTTTACCTAGAAGCAAACCGAACCGGCTTTGACACAAAGCTGATTGAATTAAAATTACCGTATGGAGAGGAGTTCCGAGGGTGCTTTGAAAAGCCCGCACACAGCAAACCGGGTTGAACGTGCCATGTTTACTTGTTAGCCAGCGACCTTGCTGTTGTTAGGTGGGTTAGCTGGGGCGCAGGCAGGCTGTGGCTGTGTTTATTACAGCAATCAAGAATTATGTGTAAAAATGGCCAATAACAATCATAGTTATTATGGCGGCTACTGTCTTTCAGCAACACCTCATGTTATGACCATGGTAGGTTCTTCCTCAGAGGGCACACCGCGCTAGAGTTAGTTTCGTTTCACTTTGAGTGGTCGGTGCGGAAAGCACGCGAGCCGGAATTCGCTATCAATCACGACCAGGTTGACCTGTTTTCCGGGTAATCGATTGCTTGCCAGGTTCAGCACGACCTTGGCTACGATGAACTGGTGGACGACGCGGTCGGTAGTCATGGTGTCAGGAAGGAATGCCGCCTAGGGACGTTTCGATATTAAAATACATCGATACTTAGAATCGATACTGGTATCTAATGCAAGTACTGATACTTTCGATATAATCGTAGTCGTAGTATCGATACTTGAAAGTATCGCCATTCGATTCCGCACTTCTACAATAGCTTAATTCCCTGAATTAGGTAATCTACAATCTGCAATCTACAGTTAACGTTTTGCTCTGCTCCTGTGAACAGAAAAACCCGTTCGACAAATATCTTTTATTAGTCTAATTCGTTTGATGTTGGATCCAGTCGACGATTCTGTCAGACGTCGAATGTCTGAAAAGATAAACAATAAATAATTGGCTGATCAGAAAGTCTCATGGACTGTCAAATAATCGGTAATGTTCGGAATCGATTTTTTCATCAAATGCGATTGGTGCTCCAGTTATTGTAGCAACTCAAATGCAACAACCGATTCCACAATGGTTTAGCCTGAATAGGTAATTACATTTCACACGGAAATCATTTCAAAATCGTTCAGAATTCCGAATCGAATACTTCCAACTACTGGTTCCTTCGATTCTTTTCGATATCGTAAAGATTGTATCGATATCAGTAAAGTATCGTGCTTGAAGTATCGATACCAAAAAATCGAGTATCGGTAACAGAAGTATCGATTCCGTACTAGTATCGAAAATATCGCAACGTCCCTGCCGCCCAGCGTGAGATAAGACGGGCAGAAGGAGCTCCATCCGTTGGGTACGGCTTAATTAAGATAATGCGTTACGGCTTGGGAAAGACCACGAGATAGTGGAGGGGAGGGGACTGAAGAACTAGCAGACACTTGCCGTGAAGCGGTAAATATTTGGCTCCGAACGAAGGTGCGGGCAAATGGTCTGAAAAGACTGATTTAATTATTTGCTTCTTGATAATTAGATACGAGCAGGAATGTGGTAAAATGATTCGTAAACCTGGTGTCTGTCCAGGAGCTACGGTACGGATTTCGAAGCTTAGTGTGATGGGAGATGTTTTTGACTGGCAATCAGACGATCAAAAAGCAACTAAGACAGTCACATCCAGCTCCAGCAAGTCACGTTGTTGGTTTAAAATTCCTGAGCAACGTTATCACGTTGCCGAGCTCTCCTAATTCGCCTTATCGCCATATATCTCGGTAAGTTATCGATGTACAAACAAAAAAACACGTCGTCCATTGCGCACGGACTGTTCAATTACGGGAAAAGTTTCGCGCACAGACACAAACAGTCGTCTGACGGCACTGCACCAAAGTCGCGGTGTATTTCAAACGATTCGTTCAGGTGGTGCCAGCCAACGCAGACGCCGCCCTCGGGATCAGGAAGTAATAAGCTAGCTGTGTGCTCGTTTTCCACGCTTTTCACACTGCGCTGAAAAAACCCCGGGAGTCGCCTGTGGAGTATGCCACACATCGTGTCCCGGCTGGTGGAATTGTTTAGTCTGGCAGCACTGGCTGCCGCGAGGTGGTGGTGATTCCGCACATTCCTCAGCTCCCGCGACTCACGAAACCGGCGGTGGCGTCGCCATCGCCGTCGTCGTCCAAAATTTAAAACCACTTACTCCGTTAAGATGCAGACACTTTACGCATCTCACTAGAACTCTAGCGAGTCGAGATGTTTAAAAATAGATTACCAGCTCGCGCTTTTGCGCGACCGTTTGCTCCCGCTTGCGGAGTTAATTATCAACGAAAACAGTATGCTCATTCAAACAGTCCGGACCTATTAACGGAACACAAATGAAACAACGAAACCCCACAGTGGAACCACTTTCCAAATCGGTCGTCGCCTACTGATTTCGGCGTCCGCACAGTGCACCGCCATACTACAATCGCGACTGATAGCCATCGATAGTTTACTAGATTATCGCTGAATGTGGGTGTGAGTATGTTTGTGCGTGTATGTATCGCGCAATCCAACCAAGCGTTGGCGTGTTCACGTGTGCCCGGGCTCAGCCCGCGCTCAAGCATCGCTGCTCTGGCAGTTACCTGACACCTTCGTAGAAAACGGAGAAAATGTGCTTACTGCTTCGTATGTCGTCGGTTGAAACTGTCACAAAGTAACCCAATCCGGAGAAAATTGACTTTTCACGCCCGTTTTGATCGCAGCAAGCCGCCGTCAGCTAGTGCCTATCGTTTTCACTTTCTTCCGATAACGATCGGCACAAACACAAACGTTCACTTCTGTGCTAATAACATCACAACGGCGTTCGGACAATGCATGTTTTTTTCTTCTTCCACTTTTCCGAGACGATTAACACCTCAGGAGACCACCAATCACTCACAATTTGTCAAAGAAAACATCTTTCTTCTGGTACCCGGCACAAATGACAGGATCTTCCACTACCCCCGTTTGACCGAACAAAAAGTAAACACCCGAACGGCGGAAACACGAACTGCGATGGAAATGTGAACCACGCGCGAAATGCACTGTCAAAACCAAATAAACAAACAAAAACGTAATCAAACTGCGTGCACTGGAGGATCGAGCCTTCCGAAACAGAACCAACGAAAAAAATAAAACCCGCGACCGAGAAACTGCCGAAAGTAGGCGACGAAGTGCAAAGCGCGCGCAACGACGACGGCACACACTGCAAGAAGCGACGGCAGTACACTGCTGCTGATCGCGTCAACGAATCAAAATAAAATGCGCTGACTTTCGCTCGGTGCGAGTATGGGGCATTTTCTCACCGCTTTGCTGCGATGGCGAGCACCCGACGCGAGTTTAGTTGCGGCGGTGTGTGGTGTGGTTGGATGTGGGTCTGGAATGTTGCGAGGGATGGGCTCTCAGCGCGAGAGCGTGAGAGAGAGATTAAGTGAGTGAGTGAGAAGTTGTTGTGCTGCGTTACTACTATACTATAGCTTTTGTGTGCCAGCGTTGTGTGTGGGATGCATTGGTTTTCTATGGCACCCTTTGATTGGTTTTATTTTTCTTGCCGATGAATTTCGTTGCAGCAGTGGAGGCTGTGTATCAGCAGAAGCGAGTAATGCACACAGCAGTCCGGTACAAAGAAGGAAGTAAGAGAGAGGCTGAGCGGAGGGTATGTTGTTGCTTTGCTTGTTCTCTTAACGTGCGTAAGCCAAAGAAGCCCGATCGGCTGGTAAGCTTTCAGCAATGTTAAGGCTCAAGTTACCTCAAGGCTTGGTAGTATGCGTAAGAAAAATTGTGTTCAGCTTTGCCACCAGATTATCCATTTAAACCTTTGCAAAACTCTAAAAGAAGAATATCAGTCGATTTATTAGATCATCACGATTCAATTCATGCAAAATACCTGCTGGAAAAACCATCGGCTTAGCTGGATGGTGCTTTTGAAAAAGTGGCTGTGATTTTTTATCACACTGCCACGCCGAGCTGGGGTACGCAACACAACTGCGCAATGAAAAAACCACAGCCACTTTTTCAAAAGCACCATTTAGCTAAGCCGATGGTTTTTCCAGCAGGTATTTTGCATGAATTGAATCGTGATGATCTAATAAATCGACTGATATTCTTCTTTTAGAGTTTTAAAAAGGTTTAAATGGACAATCCGGTGGCAAAGCTGAACACAAATTTTCCTACGCACACTACCAAGCGTTCAATTCTAACACTTGCTTAAAAAAGGTAACTTGAACCTTAATTTAATTCCACTAGTTTTTTTTTGCATTAAGGTTCAAGTTACCTTTTTTAAGCAAGTGTTAGAATTGAACGCTTGGTAGTGTGCGTAGGAAAATTTGTGTTCAGCTTTGCCACCAGATTATCCATTTAAACCTTTGCAAAACTCTAAAAGAAGAATATCAGTCGATTTATTAGATCATCACGATTCAATTCATGCAAAATACCTGCTGGAAAAACCATCGGCTTAGCTAAATGGTGCTTTTGAAAAAGTGGCTGTGGTTTTTTCATTGCGCAGTTGTGTTGCGTACCCCAGCTCGGTGTGGCAGTGTGATAAAAAATCACAGCCACTTTTTCAAAAGCACCATCCAGCTAAGCCGATGGTTTTTCCAGCAGGTATTTTGCATGAATTGAATCGTGATGATCTAATAAATCGACTGATATTCTTCTTTTAGAGTTTTGCAAAGGTTTAAATGGATAATCTGGTGGCAAAGCTGAACACAATTTTTCTTACGCATACTACCAAGCCTTGAGGTAACTTGAGCCTTAACATTCTTTAACTCCGCTATTAGTAGTTGGATGTCATTCTAAAATCCAAAAGTAGTCGACGTGACATTATTACACCAAAAATTTCATGTAGCTCTGTTAATTTTCGATGAATTTTAATTGTTCAGCCGCCAATCGATTACCAACAATAGAACTCCGTTTGATCTTCGACTAACACTTATGGGATTTTCGATTGATGCGCACAGGTGTAGTGGAGTGCACTGGTTTTGCACTTTCTAGCAGAAGTATCAATGGAACATACCCAGTTTTCTGCACTTCTGCTAGAAAGTGCAAAAATGGTGCAGTTCCAGTGCACTCCACTACACCGCTGTCAATCAATCGAAAATCCCATTAGATTCAGAAGGATTGTTATTGGTAGTATATAGACGATTATAAAGTGATTAAGAGAAGGTTTCCATTCCATATTTTCAAAAATTTGATTTTTTTCTTTGCATTTTTTGAAAGGTCTATTGTGGTAAAACGGATTTTTGATCCGCGCATCAAAAAGGTTTCTACAGGCCATTGTTCGAAGCGGTGCTCTGGCCGCCATGACACGCTCTCGGCTCGAGACGCGGTCTCAGGTAGAAGCCTTTTCAAGGAATAATGCACGTTTCCGGAATGCTTCGCGTTGCACTGTCCATGTCTGTACACAGGTTTCGAGAACGTATTTCACGGCTTGATCTGTGTATCGTAGACTAATCGTCAGTCAACCACAGAAAACGGTGGAAAACGAAAAATTTTGGTCAAAATTGTTAGTCACATTTTAGTCCGCCATATTGGAATTGTCATTTTTTTATTTTGATATATATTATTTCAAATTCTTGTTTATAAATCACAAAACCTTATTCTCGATTTTGGCTGAAATACCACATATTTTTGAGTGCCATATTGGATCGGCCATTTTGAATTTTGAAAAGCTGACTTCATGTTCAAAATCCATAATTCCATGTAATTGTTACAAAATATTAACATGCTACCACGCATAATTCATCGAAAGTGTTCTCAAAACTTTAAACGCGTTTATCTCAAAACATGATTTTTCAAAACTGCGTGCAATCTGATTTGAAAATGGTTCAATTTAAAGATTTCATCTTTTGACCTCTCGAAAGAAAACCTTACGAGCTTGCTACAAATTCTTAAGAATTTTTCGGTGTAATCGAACGAGGAAAACTGATTGAAATGGTGAATGAAGTGAAAGCAATGATGTGAAAAAAGCCCCCAGAGGCGATATTCAAACCCGCAACCTTCGAGACTCCGGTCCGATGCACAAACCCTTATGCTATCCCTGGGATATTATCATTGGTTTGCAGGCCGGGTACTATCACCGTCGCTATCATATGCTCTTTCTGGGACGTCATCATATCCCACTTGAGCGTTTATACATGTTACGGATCGAGAAAGTTTAGTAATTTTCATCATTTTCTCTAACCAAGATTGCAAATTTTTGGTGCACAAACTTTTCATAATAAGGTTGCGAATGCAAGGAAGTAATTTTTACTTGTATTTTAATTTAATCAACAGAGGTATGAGTTAGACAAACTTACGCTTTTATCTGTAATCAAATTGAATCCGTTACCTGAAAATATAAGAGAGAAAAAGAAGATTACTGACGGAAAACACTAAACATGCCTCTATTCGCAAGATTTTTCCCAACAGATGGCTTTCGAAGAAAAGCCATACGACAGAAAACACTTTCCTGCCCTTCTTTATCGATAATAGTGGGAATGACTTTCACCTATTTTAGCGTTGAATCATCAAATGGTAGCCATTTAATTCCCTCTATTATCGATAAAGAAGAGCAAGAAAGTGTTGTCTGTCGTATGTCTTTTCAACTCAGTTTTGCCCGGGTAAGGTCAGATGAAAAAGCGTAGGTCAATACTAAAACAAATTGATTGTTCTGCTTTATCGACAAGATTATTATTTTGCTTAAGCTTACTTATTTTCCACGTTTGTCCGAAAATCGACATAATCACTGCTTTTGAGCATCCCTAGGGAGTAAGTTAGTTTATTCGTTTTTTATTATTTTAAACACATAATTTTTAGGACTATTATGGAAAGATCAATGAGCAGCAGAAATCGGAGTAACAGCAAAATAGAAGGCAGCAAAAAAGTAATAAAGAGAAGAAAAATAGGAAAGCATAATGCAAGAAGTAAATTAATTAGTTATAGGAGAGTTGCTTCGAATTCCTCTCATTAGAATCCGACAGTAACTTAGTAACAGGACTAAGCTACTGCCGGATTGACGCTAGCTCCAAAAACGAAAACACTATTTGTGCTTCTGGGCAAACCCATAGCACTGCGTGATGTCTCGCAAGAAAAGGTGATGGAACATGAAGATGAGAGGAATTCGAAACGCCTTTTACATAAATAATTTAGTCGTAGGTTTTGTGTCTTTTGCTCACAAATGTGGAGAGAAAATAGTTTTTTACCTAAATTTTCTTCACAAAGGAGAAATATAGAAGAGGTAAATAGAAATAAGAAAATGGAAAAATAAAACAAAAGAAATATAAGGCATTGGCAAAATAAAACAGTGGAAAAAAAGAAATATAGAGCGCACAAGAATAGAGGAAGAGAAAATTAGAACACGAAACAATTTGAAAATAGATAAGGAAAAAAAGAGAAATATAGAAAAAAATCAAAAGTAGGTGAATGCCAAACCCGACACAGCACAATAGGAATATAAACAACTAAAAATACAAAAAAAAACCTAGAAATAGAACATAGAAAAATGAAAAAAAAGAAAAGGAAGGAATATAAAATTTTACGAAAAGGGAAATAACACAAAAAACAAAGGAAAATGAAAAAAATTGAAAATGAAGAAATGCGAAAATAAAAATTAGAAAAATCAAAAACTAGACGAATCGAAAAATGGATAAATATAAAATACAAAACGGAACAATAACGAATATACAAGTAGAAACAATGAAAAAGACAAAAAATTAAAAATACAGAAAAAAAAATTAAAAATAGAAAACTAAAAGAAGAATATCAAAACTAAGAAAAATAAAACAATTGATAAAAAATCGAAAAACAAGCGAAACTATGAAAAAGGAAAAATAAGGATCAGACAAAGAAAATGAAAAAAATATGAAATTAGATAAGGAAAGTGAAAAATACAACAAAAAATGACAAAATAGGTGAATAGGAGAAGAATAGAAAAAACAAAAATAAAGGAAAACAAAAATAGAACAATAATATTTTTAAAATTTAAAATTAGAAAAGGCTAAAATAAAAATAGAAAAAAGAGAAACAGAAACTAGGAAAACTAGAAATGAAATATGCAGAAATTAAAAAAGAGAAAAGTACAAAAAGAAAAGTAGAAACTAAAAAAAATAAATACAAAAATAGAACTAGGCAAATATTAAGAAATAGAAATATAGAAAAACAGAAAATATAAAAGTAAGAAAATGAAGCATCACAAATATGACGAAAGAAAAATAATACTATATGAAAATAAAATAATAAAACTGACAAATGAAAAAATACAACAATTAAAAACGAAAACAAAAAAGAAAAGAGCAGAAAAATAAAAACGAAATAAATGAGAAATTTGAAAATAAAAAGAAAAAGTTTGAAATAAAGATGTAGAAAATACAAAAATGGAAAATAAACAAACGGAATCGTCAAACAGGAAAAGGACAGATGTAGAAAATAGAATCAAATTGAAAAATATAGAACAGAGGAATACAAATGTAAAAGAATCGAAAAAGGAACCATATAGAATGGATCGAGATATATAATGCGAACAAATGGAAGGATAATAGTGAAAAAATAGATTGAAAAAAGAAATAAAAGATTGAAGAAATAGAACAAAATAAAGAAAATTAAAAAGATTGAAAGTTGAACTAAAAGTAAAAAGAAAAGTGAAAGGATAATAAGGAAAAATGGAAAAATTAAAACCAGAAAAATCGAAAATATGAATATGAAAAGAACAGAATATCGAAAGATAGAACAAACATAGATAGAGAAATAGTAGAAAACAGGCAAAATAGAAACAGGAAGAATGGAACAAATTATAAAAAAATTTAAGAATGAATAAAATGCATAGAAAAAAAAATCGAGCAAATAGAGTAATAGAACAGGAAAAAAGACGAAAACTAGAAAAACTAAAAATAATAAGTTAGAGAAAAAAAGAAAAATTCAAGAATTAAAAAATAGAAATGTAAAAAGAACAGAATCCGAAAATAGAGCAAAAATATAATACTAGAAAAATTTAAAAGGAAAAACATACAAAATCGAATAACATAGAAAGAATTAGAAGAAAATTAAATAAAAAATCAGAAAAATTAAGGAAATAATTAGAAAAATTGGAGAAGATTCAACTTAAGGTATAATATGAACAGAACTAAAGAATTAAAAGATTAGAAACTATTAGATTACAAATTGATAACTCTAGAATTAAGAAAAAATCAAGTGAAAGAGAAAAATACAAGAAAGTAAAATGAAAAAAATACGATTCACAAAATAAAGAAATAAACAAATAGACAAATGAAAAAGGGATTCGGAAAAATGGAAGTATAGCGTACAAAAATAAACCAGAATTGAAATAATAGAAAAAGAGAATAAAAATATAAGAATTCAGGAGAATAAAATAATACAAAAAGAAGTAGAAGAAGAAAAAAAATTAAAAGTTGTAGCAGTTTTTTTGTTTATATCAACGAAAAAGTGTGGAATATAAAATGAAAATCAAAAAAGAGGAAACTTAAGAAACGGAGTAATATAAACAAAAAAAAAAAATAGAAAAATGTGAAGAATAATACATTTCAGTATTCATTAGGATTTCATCGATCATCTTAGGAAATTAAGGGATAATTTATGATAGGATTCTTTAGGAATTCGTGGAAGGATTTTTGGGATTTATTGAAATTTCCGTTTGTAAATATTCAGATGGTTCTTTTTATCGACATTGAGTCGTAAATATTGGGATCGTTCTACTTTATCGACAGTTTAATGGTAACGTTTCTTTTATCTTTTTTCAATGAATATTGATTTTAAACCATTTGAAAGCTTATTTCAGCAGTATCCTAATTATGGTTTTCGGCGTTATCTGATTTTGGGGTCAACGGAATAACAAGCATTCAGACGATAGGCGATTTTATGAAGGTAATAACAAATTTACGTCTTTTTACTACATAATACAAAACAATTATTAGTATTAGTTTTTTTTTATATTGTAACGATATATAATTAGCAAGGGACTGGAAGGTGAAGTATTTTTCAAATATTAAGAGCCATAGTGCTCAAGGGAGAGCAAGGATTTGAAGTAAGAAAGTTTAGAAAAGCGTGGAGTAGGGTCAATGAACAAGCTTAGAGTTTCCCGGTTACTTAGCTTTTTGTCTTCTGCAGCGCAGTAGTCAGGATCTTTTGGCATTAAATGCGAATCACCTGAGTCTGCGGCATGTCCGGACAAGCGTAAAGTCAATTTAATGACCTATGCTGTCGGAGCCGACAGCATAGGTCATTAGGAGGAAAAAATTAGTATTAGTTTTCAACTAGCAATAATCGCACCTCGGTTGTACCTCATTGGTTACGATATCGCCACTGCGCAAAGCTACTACATAATACAAAACAAACAATACTCGTATACCTAACTATATTCATCTCATGCTGACTCGAATTTCTCCCCATTTTTTACTACTTTAACCAAACTTGCACTATTTTGCTGACGAAGCTGACAACATTCGATAAACCGATTATTTTCTCGTTCCCTCTCCGGAGCCCTAGTTCGTCACTTTTTCTCGTAGAATTGCCAACCGCAACAAAAAAAACGTAAAAAAAATGAAATCACAAACATAAATGGCAATTATCCGCCGCTCTCCATGTGCGCCATCGTAGCAGCATCCCAAAGCCCCAAACAGAGATAACCGCACCACAATCGAGAAATGATTCGAACGCAGGAGAAGGACGATGAGGAAGACGAGGACGGAGCTTCCTTTCCCTCCCTCGGCTCGGATCATCCCATACCGGAGGAGCTCGAAGACCAGGACTCCCAGCTCAGCAGCATACCAACCAGTACGGCATATCGGAAACCAACTCCGTCGCCTCACCGTTTGTCGGAGTTACTGCTCTCATGAATGAGGCGCGCTGCTGCTGTTGCCTGCCCTCGTTGGGTGTTTATTTCATCAAGTTTACGATCTTTCCGATCTCCTTGTCCCTCTCTTGTAACTTGCCGCTTCCAGAGAAAAACCCCAGTTTCACATAAAACCACTATTGGATGGCTTCCCCCGAATGCGATTTCTTACCCTCAAACACCTTAGTACCACATAACGGATCGGCAAGTTTGTGTGTTCATTCATTGAAACGCAACCGACCGACCGCCCGCGCCGAGAGAGGTGCGCGAAAAAAACCTGATTTCTGCCGAAGGAAACTTGCAACGGAACGAATGGATGGGACGACTTACGTCGAAAAACAGTGTTGGCAGAAAATCATGGCGATTGGTGGTTCTCATGGTCGCCGAAGACGGCGTTGCAGGCTGTATGCAGTTGGCCGGCATGTGTGGTAGGCCATGAAAGTTGCGCAAAATGTGCTCATCGAGTTTTGTTATTATTTGATAGGTGGACTGCCGGGAAGCTAGAGTATTGCGTTAGTTGTTTGCCATCGAAAATAGACTTTCGACAGATTTCTTCTTTATCGACTCGGTGAATCTATTTAAACTGCAACTTTAAATGAGACAAACTGTAGATGAACATTCGAAAACATGCAAAAAAAATTAGTTCGATGGATGAAACGAAATTCCAACGAATTCAACGCGCACCGACTACGAAGAAAAAGCTGAACAGCAAACGCATCTCAAATGTCACGATAGCAACTGAAAACATCAACAAATCCGAACCGACCGTTTGAGTGATCCTTTTTCCCCGCTTGTTTCAAATTCAAATCCAATGGTACAGATAGAATCAACAGGCGACGAATAGTTTTTGAACAAATAAACTTTAACGACGAAAGGGGAACCGCGGGACTCGGTGGGAATCGACGACAAAGTTCGTGGGTTGCTTCATGGATGCGTGTATCGCAGCTAGTTTGGCATTGGTATGTGAATCGGATTTGTTTACATATCGCTCCCCAATCGGCCCCACCTATACCTCTATGCTGGACGCGATCGAGAGAGTGTCGAATGTGAACCTGTTGTTGGTCGGCGTAGGATGGTGCGGTGCACAGTGGTGCAGCTTAGGTAAAAATATAGATTTTCTAAATATTATTGATGGCATTTAAAACTGGACTCCATAAAAGTGCGATTTTTCTTATAAAAGTGCGCTTTTACATTGAATCGTTTTCATGTATGAGGCGCACTTATTCCTCGTTGGATAATACATAAGTGCGTAATAGACACCAAGCCAATTCAATGTAAAAGCGCAGTTTTATTTACGTTTCCGCACGTTTAGTCGCACTTATTATGTGCGCAATGCGCTATATATTTTCCAGATTTTTTTTGCACTAGGAAAAAAAGGAAATATGAATTCAAAGAAAATTATGAAAAGATTAGAAATGTATTAAATAATGACGATTTAAAAAAGTCGAATGGAAAATTTAAAAATGAAAGTAGACAGAATAAAAATTTAACGATTCGGCACGATAATTGCTGATTGAAACCATTTTGAAATCAAATATGGAGGCTTCCAATAACCACAAAACATTAGACTCCGTCAACAACATAGACTTTTCTACGGCTTATGTACGTACACGTAACATGACACAAATAATACATCATTAGCTAGTGGAAAATAAACAAAGACGGCAAAAGCGAATAAGATTGTTTTCAACCAAGAAACTGCATTTGTGTTCGTGAGATTGGTCGACAAGAACTAGATGGGTGTCGCGAAATCTCGATTTCCAGTACGAAATTCTGCGCGAAATTCAGTGCGAAATTCCGCACGAAATTTCGTGCGAAATTCTACGCGAAATTTCGTGCGAAATTCTGTGCGAAATTTCATGCGAAATTCTGTGCGAAATTCCGTGCAAAATTCCGTGCAAAATTCCGTGCCAAATTCCGGGCGAAATTCCGTGTGAAATCTCGCGCGAAATTTCGCGCGGAATATATTCCGAGAGAAATTCCATGTGAATTTTCGTGCGAAATTCCGTGCGAAATTCCGTTCAAAATTCCGTGCATAATTCCGTGCCAAATTCCGGGCGAAATTCCGTGTAAAATCTCGCGCGAAATTCCGTGCGAAATTTCGCGCGGAATTTCGCACGAAATTTCGCACGAAATTTCGCACGGAATTTCGCGCGGAATTTCGCACGGAATTTCGCACGAAATTTCGCACGAAATTTCGCACGGAATTTCGCACGGAATTTCGCACGGAATTTCACGCGAAATTTCGCGCGGAATTTCACACGGAATTTCACACGGGATTTCGCACGAAATTTTGCACGGAATTTCACACGGAATTTCGCACGGAATTTCACGCGAAATTTCGCACGAAATTTCACACGGAATTTCGCACGGAATTTCACGCGAAATTTCACGCGGAATTTCGCGCGGAATTTCACACGGAATTTCACACGGGATTTCGTACGGAATTTCGCACGAAATTTCACGCGAAATTTCGCGCGGACTTTCGCACGAAATTTCGCACGGAATTTCGCACGGAATTTCACGCGAAATTTCGCGCGGAATTTCACACGGAATTTCACACGGAATTTCGCACGGAATTTCGCACGGAATTTCACGCGAAATTTCGCGCGGAATTTCACACGGGATTTCGCACGGAATTTCGCACGGAATTTCGCACGGAATTTCACGCGAAATTTCGCGCGGAATTTCGCGCGGAATTTCGCACGAAATTTCGCACGGAATTTCGCACGGAATTTCACGCGAAATTTCGCGCGGAATTTCACACGGGATTTCGCACGGAATTTCGCGCGGAATTTCACGCGAAATTTCGCGCGGACTTTCGCACGAAATTTCACACGGAATTTCGCACGGAATTTCGCACGGAATTTCGCACGGAATTTCACGCGAAAATTCGCGCGGAATTTCGCACGGAATTTCGCACGAAATTTCGCACGGAATTTTGCACGGAATTTCACGCGAAATTTCGCGCGGAATTTCACACGGAATTTCACACGGGATTTCGCACGAAATTTTGCACGGAATTTCACACGGAATTTCACGCGAAATTTCGCACGAAATTTCACACGGAATTTCGCACGGAATTTCACGCGAAATTTCACGCGAAATTTCGCGCGGAATTTCACACGGAATTTCACACGGGATTTCGTACGGAATTTCGCACGGAATTTCACGCGAAATTTCGCGCGGAATTTCACACGGAATTTCACACGGGATTTCGCACGGAATTTCGCACGGAATTTCACGCGAAATTTCGCGCGGAATTTCGCGCGGAATTTCGCACGGAATTTCGCACGAAATTTCGCACGAAATTTCGCACGGAATTTCGCACGGAATTTCGCACGGAATTTCGCACGGAATTTCTCACGGAATTTCACGCGAAATTTCGCGCGGAATTTCACACGGAATTTCACACGGGATTTCGCACGGAATTTCACACGGAATTTCGCACGGAATTTCACGCGAAATTTCGCACGAAATTTCACACGGAATTTCGCACGGAATTTCACGCGAAATTTCACGCGAAATTTCGCGCGGAATTTCACACGGAATTTCACACGGGATTTCGTACGGAATTTCGTACGGAATTTCGCACGGAATTTCACGCGAAATTTCGCGCGGACTTTCGCACGAAATTTCGCACGGAATTTCGCACGGAATTTCGCACGGAATTTCGCACGGAATTTCACACGGAATTTCGCACGGAATTTTGCACGGAATTTCACGCGAAATTTCGCGCGGAATTTCACACGGAATTTCGCACGGAATTTCGCACGGAATTTCGCGCGGAATTTCACACGGAATTTCGTGCGAAATCCCGTGTGAAATTCCGCGCGAAATTACGCGTGAAATTCCGTGCGAAATTCCGTGCGAAATTCCATTCGAAATTCCGTGCGAAATTCCGTGCTAAATTCCGTCCGAAATTTTGTGCGAAATTCCGTGGAAAATTGCGCAATGAAATTCGGAGTTTGAAATGCTGTGTAAATTCCGCAATTCCGCAAAGAATCGTTCGCACGTATTTTCGTACGAAATTTCACACAGAATTTCTTTTTAATATGTAGTCTTCGCATATATCAAATTCACGCAACACGAGCGACCTCTGCTATAACATAGCAAAGAAAATACCTTATACCTAATGTATCCATATACCTATTTGACCCCTTTCTACTCTACCATGCCACTTCATGCTATTTTCACTGTTTACAAACAACAATGGCTGTCTAAAACACTACCTATTATTTGGTGTAAAGTGGTCTACCCGAAAATTAGGTACGACCTTCAATTTGGTTAACCGCCATTATTTAAAACCTACCCAATACGAAATTCACAGCGATGATTTCAAATTACGTGTAATCGTCGTTATTTTCCGCGCGAAATTCCGTGTGAAATTGCACGCGTAATCCTGAGAGAATTTTGCTAGAATGGATTGATTGATATGTCGAGTTAACACAATAAAACACGTTCACTTGCAATATTTAATGCATCCATGTATTGAAAACTTTGGGTCGAAAATTTAAAGTTTTTCAGGAAATTACATGCAGTTGAGGCTAGAGCCTGACTCAGTTCCTAAGTCCGGTAAAAATGGCAATAGAAAAATGCGGCCACCTTTTCCATCTTGGTATAGATGCGACAATGAACGGGATCGATGAAAAGTGGTAAATGCAATTGTCATTGCAGCTCACGGAAAATTGTTGTTTCCGAATCAGGATCCTTACTGACACAGTTAACCTCACTTTTCTTGACAGTTCACTAGTGCTGTTTACATGGACTCAGTAAATGTTGTGGTCGACTAAATTCGTTTGAAGCAAATCGAAAAGAATTTTTCTAAGTCCATGTAAACAGTACAATCAAACCGACAAAAATGAACACTCGAGTTCATTTATGGCATCACCGTCAATACTCGATAGCATTCAATCTCACGTAACTGACAAAGTAAACAATCCACCAAGCCTTGTCAAACGAAAACTTCATTCGTCGAGACTTCATGATGTCGGCGTCTTATAAAACAATGCCAAACAAAACTAAAATGGTATAAAAACCAGCCCGCTGTCAAGGCAGCCATCTCGTTGCCATGAGAATCAAACCAATAAAATGAAAGTTGTGATTCATTAGCGAAGGGCTATATTTTGTCATGCAGTCTCGAAAGTGGGCCATCTAAAGGTGAATCTTTATTTCGCAGGATGCAACACACCGTTTGCAATGGTTTGAGATTACCCCGGGTGTCGAGAACAATGGTTCGTTTGGGGCTTTACAGTCAAAACACCCCATATGTGCAGGTTGCTGCCAAGCTTCGTATGTTGGAAAAAGGGATGCCAAAGCGCTGGTAAAACCGTATTCAAAAACAAAATTTCCACCGTTGTGTTTAGTTTCGTGTTTGTTTAATATTTTTTATTTTGTGTAATGGATTTGTTCGATTTCTACGACATGGTCCAACATGTAGACCTTTCCAATATAGAAACGAAAACGGTAGTGGTCGAGGTCAGGAATCACCCTTGTCTTTGGGACATAAAACACAAGGACCATAGGAATGCGACGCAACGGGAGCTGGCGTGGAAGCTCGTCGCGCAATCCCTGGCAATGGAAGGTAGGAACCATACACCGATTTCATTTCATAAATCATAACTCATGAATTTCATAAGTTCGTCTTATGGAATTCATGGATATGGCTTAATATTATTATAAGCAAGTTATTGTGAAAATTTGGATTTTATCTTGTGCTCTGTTTTAATTGACTGGGAAAATAATCGTAAATGATCCTTTTTTATTTATTTATTGTACAATTGTGTAAAATGTTTAATAAATATTTTGCAGAAGCTCGAAAATCTGGCAGTAGAGGCTGTTGATATGCATTCCAAACAGATTATCATTGCTTCTGGAAGTACCGGGCATCCAATGCCAGAATTTTTGCGCCCTGTTCTAGCGAAATCGTAAACTTCAGTGTACAAGGTTATGGGAATTGTTCCCAAAAAAATTTTTTTTTGTGGTGCAGAACAAGATTTCTTTCTATAGATAGATTTCTTAACCTTATAAATTTTATTTTTCAAAATTCTCATACAATGTTATATTCATTTGTTCTAAATATTGTTTTTCCGATTTTGTAATTATTTATCATTTTTATGTTACTTTTCGGTTTATCTGTTGCCAGTGATCACACCTACACGCAGAAAAATTTAGCATATTTAAACCAAAAATATGTGTTATTGAATTCAATCAATTATTGTTTATCACTTTAACCAACAAAATTATTAACCTCATAATATTTTCAATAATTTTCTTTTATTTTCAATAAAAAAATTATTAGAAAGCAAAACAATAAACTTTTTTATTGAAACAATAAATAAATTTTATTGAATTCAATAAATAAATTTGTATCCCAACTAATAATTTTATTTATTGAATTTAATCCATATATTTATTGAACCTACAAATCTTTTTTCTGCATGTACTAATGAAAAATATTTTAAGCAGTGTTTTATTCGTGTTACACATACCGCCAAATTTCAAACAGAACAGTCGAGCTGATCAAAGCTGGTTTTATAATAGAGCTCGAAAAATGGAACCGCTTCTCAGCATTGCGATTGATCTGTTTTGAAATCCAAAATTACCACAAAACACTGAAAACCACCATCAATATGGGTGTCATTTGAAAGGTAGTAATTAGTAGAAGGCGAAAATTGATGTTTGCCGCCATTTTGAAATCAAAGATGGCGCCTTCCGGTTACCACAACACTGATAATCACCATCAATATGGGTGTCATTTGAAAGGTATTGATCAGTAGAAGGCGAAAAATGAAAAAGTGTTTGCCGCCATTTTGAAATCAAAGATGGCGCCTTCCGGTTACCACAAAACACTGAAAACCACCATCAATATGGGTGTCATTTGAAAGGTAGTAATTAGTAGAAGGCGAAAATTGATGTTTGCCGCCATTTTGAAATCAAAGATGGCGGCTTCCGGTTACCACAAAACACTGAAAATCACCATCAATATGGGTGTCATTTGAAAGGTATTGATCAGTAGAAAGCGAAAATTGACAATTGGCGCCATTTTGAAATCCAAGATGGCGGTTTCCAGTTACCACAAAACACAAAACCATCATCAATATGGGTGTCATTTGAAAGGTACTGATCAGTAGAAGGCGAAGATTGATTTTGCCGCCATTTTGAAATTCAAGATGGCGCCTTCCGGTTACCACAAAACACTGAAAACCATCATCAATATGGGTGTCATTTGAAACGTTAGTAATCAGTAGAAGAAAATTGATGTTTTCCGCCTTTTTGAAATTCAAGATGGCGGTTTCCGGTTACCATAACACTGAAAATTACCATCAATATGGGTGTCATTTGAAAGGTATTGATCAGTAGAAAGCGAAAATTGATGTTTGCCGCTATTTTGAAATCAAAGATGGCGGCTTCCGGTTACCACAAAACACTGAAAATCACCATCAATATGGGTGTCATTTGAAAGGAATTGATCAGTAGAAAGGGAAAATTGATGCTTGCTGCCATTTTGAAATCCAAGATGGCGCCTTCCGGTTACCACAAAACACTGACAATCACCATCAATATGGGTGTCATTTGAAAGGTAGTAATTAGTAGAAGGCGAAAATTGATGTTTGCCGCCATTTTGAAATTCAAGATGGCGCCTTTTGATTACAACACTGAAAGCCACCAATTATATGGGTGTCATTTGGAAGGTATTGATCAGTACAAGGCGAAAATAGATATTTGCCGCCATTTTGAAATCAAAGATGGCAGCTTCCGGTTACCACAAAACACTGAAAACCACCATCAATATGGGTGTCATTTGAAAGGTATTGATCAGTAGAAGGAGAAATTTGACGATTGGCGCCATTTTGAAATCCAAGATGGCGGTTTCCGGTTACCACAAAACACTGAAAATCACCATCAATATGGGTGTTATTTGAAAGGTATTGATCAGTAGAAAGCGAAAATTGACGATTGGCGCCATTTTG
Source organism: Topomyia yanbarensis (assembly GCF_030247195.1). NCBI lineage: Eukaryota > Metazoa > Arthropoda > Insecta > Diptera > Culicidae > Topomyia > Topomyia yanbarensis. The sequence continues at coordinate 30,189,923 of NC_080670.1, forward strand.
AAATCCAAGATGGCGGTGTCCAGTTACCACAAAACACTGAAAGCCGGGTGTCATTTGAAAGGTAGTATTCACTGGATAACGAATTTTGATTATTGATATCGTTTTGAAATCCAAGATGGCGGCTTCCAATTACCACAAACAGTGAAAAGCAATTGGGCAATAAGTCTTAGTTGCAACTATGCTTCTGATTGAAGTATTAGTAGAATTATTTAATACAGTGAAGAACCTCCTTGGTCTGCCCCTGATTTTATCTACCCCGAAATTTGTTTGGTTTTTTACCCAATTTTGTCAGTCTCATATGAAAACATATTTGATGGGCTCTAACAGAGGAACCAAGTCAAATCCGAGTAAATTCTTTCTTGTGTTTTTTCTTAAAAACGCAAAACATGCAGAAATAAAAAAAAATCATTTCTCTAAATTTTAGGTGTTTAGGAACAAAAGAAGAATATTTTAGCAACGTCGGTTTATTAAACGAAGAAAAAAATATATGTTTCGATTTTGTCAATGTCTAGTTAGCCTAAAATACACCAAGGTGCCAATAAAAACGGGTCTTCACTGCATATTCAACGATGTTTTCGTAACAATTATGTTTCACTTTGAAAAAAGAATTTTTCAAATTTGTAATTCAACTCCACGTTTTGTTGCTTCAAGTAAGTCTAATATTTCTGCATGTCGATGTCGATTGTGGGATGTCGATTCTTCATACACTTGGAATACCTATTAATTTTAGACATACACTCAGGTTTTTACGCTGTTTTTGCGCGGTATTTTATTACGCGGTTTTCATTTACGCGGACTTTTTAATTTACGCGGTTTTCATTTACGTGGCCTGTATCCCCCGCGAAAAAAAAAATCCGGGTGTTCATAGATTTTTGCAATTAGCGGCGGCATATCGATAATATTTGCTATGTGCCTGATCTGATGTGTAAATTTACAAGAAATGTTAAACTTACAATCACAATTTGACAACAAAAGGCACATACAGCTCTATTCGATAACAAACCCCAGATATATCTTATGTGTATGTGCAGAAATAGTATGTGGGCACATAAAAGGTATGTTGGCCCCTGGTAACATCCCGAATAGAAATGTACAGTAACAAAACCATGATTTTCACTGTGACAGTGCAGTAATTTTACAATAATTTACTGTAAGTTTTATAGTTATGCTACAATACAAAAACAATAAACTTTAACGTTTTTACAGTAAATTTCAATGTAAAATAGATGTTTACAGTGAAAAAGTTGGGTGGTTATGTATTTTAACATTAAAAAAATCAATTTTTCTCCATATATTTTTTTCTCAAAAACAGTAAAATTTAATGTGAATGTATCAGTTTTTTTGCTGAACAGTGAAATTTATTGTTACATGAAATTTTATTGTAAATCTACTGTGAGAACTTGGCATCGAACAATGTTGAAACAGTAATAACTATAATATTTATTGTTTTATAATTGGTTGTAGGGTAAATGCAATTGTAAAATTCTATCCGGGATTATCATTTCTTCTTCATATAGATTTTAAGTGCGTGAAACAAATAGAATTTACAGTCAGATTTTTTCCAGTGTACAGAGATTCAGCGCTGTTAAATAGAATATTTTATCCTCTACACGTAATAATAGTACGTTCCAAAAGCGAACGAAACAAACATATGCGGCTTCCGTGCATCTTTCATTTCTGTGCTCATTTGTGCTCATCTTGCCTCATCCTACTCCAAAGCAAACCAATAACTATTGATATACTTTTCATTCATTTTAGAAATGGAGGTAAAAGCATGGTGGAGGAAGGCCAAGGACAGCCACCGCTACCACCAGCACAAAACCAACCCATCGAATGTTCCCAACGATTGGATGGACGGATCCATGGATCTGTTAGGCGAGATGGCAGCTATGAAGAGTTGCCCCTCGTCCAGCCTTCGTGAGGCAGGTACGGCATCGATAGGCGATGTCAGCGGTGCTGGTTGCAGCTACAGCAACCGCCTCCCAATGCAGGCCGTAGGTAGCTCGACCAGTGGAGAACCGCTTCGACACGGTCATATCTGGGTCCATCTAGAAAAACTATTCGAGCAGCTGGACCTGGATACGATCACTGACTTAAACTACCAGTTCGTCGCCTTGACGTATGATGCCGTCAAATCAAAGCGTAAAGATAAAAGCTAGTAGATGTTTGTAAAAATCCAATTGTGTAAATGTTAATAAATGTGTGTGTAAAAGTTTATGTAAAACATTTTAAAAAATTTCTCCGAAATCCATCTAATTGATTACTTGTTCTGAATAGTTGAGTTGACGTCGTAATGCTCTATTGTCGTTCACGGTCGGTTGTTTTGGTTTGCTTTTTCAGCTTTTGTGCGAAGACCATGTTATAAATATACACACGGTTTCTGGGAAATGCGTATCCTCAGGAATTTCATGAAAAATTTCGCACGTAATTTAGCACGAAATTTCGGGCGGAATCTCGCATGGAGTTTTGAGCGGAATTTCGCACGGAATTTCACGCGAAAATTTCGCATGGAATTTCGCACGGAATTAGACGCGAAATTTCGCACGGAATTTTACACGGAATCTCGCACGAAATTTCGCTCGGTATTTCGTAGGGAATTTCGCGCGGAACTTTGCTTGGAATTTCGCACGGAATTTCGCGCGGAACTTTGCATGGAATTTGGCGCGAAGCATCGCACGAAATTTCGCACGGGATTTGGCGCGAAATTTCGCACAGAATTTCGCACGGAATTCGAAAACATGAATTTCATTAATCGAAAGGCCATTAGTGACGAAATCTTTTAAAACTATTGTCAAGCAGCCACAGTTAATAAAAAAGAAGCAATTACTAGTAGAGGTTCGAAAGTACCCATGCCTATGGGACCAAAAAAATTAAAAACTTCAGAAATACGGCTCAACGGATCCATCAATCTGTTAGGAGAGATGGCAGCTATGAAGAGTTGCCCCTCGTCCAGCCTTCGTGAGATAGATACGGCATCATCAATAGGTGATGTCAGCGGTGCTAGTTGCAGCTACAGCAACTGCCTCCCAATACAGGCCGTCAGTAGCTCGACCAGTGGTGAACCGCTTCGACATGGTCATATCTGGGTCCATTTAGAAAAATTGTTCGAACAGTTGGATCTGGACACGAACACCGATCTGAACTACCAGTTCGTCGTCTTGACGAAAGAATGAGAGTATCGGTAGAACTGCAGCGAAAATGTGCATATCTCCCAGTCCAAAATTGAAAACACTACTTGTGAACATACTAAACGACTCCTAACTTACGATGTCTCGTAAGAAAAGAAATTCTGTCTGCCAGTGAGGAATATTGAAACCGAAGCTTGTGTTTAGCCAGCAAGTCAATGCGTGCAATATTCCTCTCTTAGAAGGAAAATTGGAGTTAAACCACGTTGTGCATAAAGTATACAAAAACTAATTACTAAGTTGATAATCGATTTTAAGAACATTGTAGAACCTTAATACATGCAGAATGGCAAAAAGGTTCACGTTTACATAGGAAATTTACCTGTAGTATTTGATTGTTCATCAATGACCTTACTATGCAAAAACAGTGAAGGTCCCCTTGGTGCATTTTCGGCTAACAAAACGGGGGCTTACATTGTTCCAGAGCTTACTTTGATACGTTTGATTCGTTGCTGCACGTTTACTTCGTGCGATAACACTAGGTTACAAAATAAAAATAAAAATCTGAACTTTAATATTCGAACACCATTTGGTCGGTGTTAAGTCAGACCGGACTAAGTGACAAAATATTGATTTCGAGAAAAACGGGTTTAAAGTTTGAATCGCAGCATCCTCTACGTTATAATTGGAAATTATTTTTTCCCATAATTCTTGTTTATGGTTACACATTTCGAATCTGGCAAAAGTTGAATGTAGCTGAAAAAAATTCTCTATCCAGTGTTGTAATTATCTCATTTTTTGATGTTTTGCGACTTAGTCCGGTATGACTTAGCACTGACCATTTCTGATGTAAAACTTCGTGCTGAATCCGAAAATGAGGTACAAAAAATTTACAGTAGAACAGTTTTCGAGTTACAGTAAAAAATGAATTTCACCTTTAAAATTAAAAGTGCGTTCAGTAAAATCCAAATACCTTCGGTTGGGGTGCATCGATATAAAATATCATTATGTTGAATTAAAGGTAATTGAATGCACTTTCGATCGTTAGAACATTTTGTTTTAGTGCGACTACTGGTTCTGACGTTATTTACGAATATATTGAGCTTTTTCTTGATTTTTCGTCATTTTTTGAAGAAAAATGAGCGTTTGGTCAATATTTTGGGCAAGATAATGCAATCCTAAAAATATATATTTTTATGGGAAATTAAAGCCTACTAATAATCAATAAAAATAAGCATTTATTAGTTTAAATCGCATGGAAATTTATTCAATTTTTGTAGAATGGAAATTTTTGAGTTTCTCTGGGTCAACTTATTGAACCGTCTCGATTCCAATTTTTCCTAGGCTTTGTTTCATAATATATGAGGGACTCTCTGTCAGAGTTCTGCTAAACAAGTAAATGGAAGAATTTTGAGAAAATTTAATGTGAGGTAATGTTCGAACTCGTTTATCCAAATGATTCAAGACTTCTTAAAACAATAATTTTTGGTTTTGGCATTAAAAATACGCATAATGTTCAAATGTGTCATACAGAATCGCATATGTTCAAGAAACGTTGTAAACTGCACGCTCCACAACGCCTGGATACACACATCGAAAGCTTATGACGGTGCAAAATGTTAAATTCGGACACTAGCTTCACGAATTTGTCACCTACCAATAGTCGCACTAAAACAAAATGTTCTAACGATCGAAAGTGCATTCAATTACCTTTAATTCAACATAATGATATTTTATATCGATGCACCCCAACCGAAGGTATTTGGATTTTACTGAACGCACTTTTAATTTTAAAGGTGAAATTCATTTTTTACTGTAACTCGAAAACTGTTCTGTGAATTTTTTGGACTTCATTTTCGGATTCAGCACACGATTTTACATTTAAAATGACCACCTTATTTAGTTCAGAAATGCTGTAAACTAGTGTAATCGGAAGCAAATGAAAACCTGCTTGCCGGTTTGACATTTGCAGTTGCGTCACCGAATATTGAAAATGAATAACAGGATCAATTTTCGTTCAATGAATTTGATTTTTTGTAATTCTGCTTACAAAGTTGGAGGCATCAGACAAAATCAGGCTCTGATATAATCGGGTCTTCGCTGTACAAGTACTTTTGAATCCGCTAATCATTTATGCATCATAGTGCTATCGGTTTATATTGGAAAATCATATTTTCAAAATTTCGCCTTGTAATTTTCGGAATGGGTTTGACTGGGAAATAGCCAGATTTGGTGACTAGTACAAGCGTCGCACAGCGGCTGGAGGCTGGCCAAAACCTCAAACATTTATTTTTGAAATACTGATATTTTATACTTTTCCTAAATTTCTCATGTATTGAATGATAAATATCCAAAATTTTATGATCATTGGATAAGAACACGATTTTTAACATGAGTTTAAACGTAGCAAAGTCCGGACTTTGGAATGATTTTCATTTCCGAAACCACCATTGCTCTGTTCACTTCAAATGCATGTTGCTCTATTGATGTTGGTCCGATTTTAGCACAACTAGTTTCATTGTGTAGAAGAACGAAAGAACTTGGATAGTGAATAAAATACATTTGGTAAATTTGTTTGGAACTATGACTTTTTAGTTTAAATGTGTTTGAGGTGGTCAGATCAAAAATACTTTTTTCACTAATGTATTCTGTACAAATTTCGGAATCATTTCGGAACGGTCACATAGTATACATTCTATGAGAAATAACCTCTATTTTTCGAATATCATGGTCTCGTTCTGCGCTTAGGTGCGCAAAAAGTTTTAAGGAGATTTTGACGCTTTGTTGCTGATATGGAGGCGCATGGTATTTTGTTTAAAATAGTTAGACAATCTACAGTAAACCAACGCTTTATACAATGGATTTGAAGTAGTGTTCTTCATTGTTTATGATATTGCTGACATTGGTGAACAGTAACGGAAAATCTATCATGAAAACGGGATCATAGTTATAAGAAAGGTTCAATGACACTGTATGGAAAAATGCATTTAATATTTTACGACTTTTGACATCAAAAATGAGCTCAGCACCTCAAAATTTGCTTAAATTGTGATTTTCAGCCAAATTAGGTAACATTTGAGGTTTTGTCCGACTTTTGTTTGAAGACCCGCCACTGTGCGTCGGTACGTTTCAAATGGTTTAACACGTGGTACGTCTGGAGTGTCTTGCTCGTAATTTTTTTTGCCACATAACAAACATTAAAGAGCCCTAAAATTAAAATTGAAGTTTATTTATTATTTCAGCACATTTAACCATTCATATCTAAATCGAAAGATTGCATTCTCTTTAGAAATAAGAAACAGGCGCATGATTGCTTCAATAAGAAATGCCGTCAAATTGCATACCCTTGGGATATTTTTTATTCTCGCAATCTTGTGATGTGCCAGCGCAAAACAGAAAGTCGAGTAACGTCTCACTCTGCCCTTGTCCTATGATGACCATCTTTCTTTCAACTCGGTTGTTCTTCAGTTAAAAAAAATCAAACTTATCAAGGTTTTAAATTTTGCATGGCTATTTAAATTCAACTTATCCAATAATTTTTCCAGTTGAACCCATGCCCATGGCGGTTCTCATTCCGTCGATCGCGCTGGAATCATCTAATGACTAACTCATCATCTAAGTGGTGATTTGAACTAGTGGTTTTAACGGTTCGATTTTCGTTACGTAACATCAAACCAAGGAAATCAAATAGATGCAATTGTTTGTATTTTTAAAGCAAGCATTGGAATATTTTATAATGTACCGTAAACCGGGGTATCTTTAATCACCGGGGTAAATTTGATCAAATGGGTTTTTTTCAGTATCGTCCCGATCAGAATGAAATAACAAGATTATAACAGAACACATTTGTGTAACATATTGTGTTATAAATTAGGTCTCGTTAGTAGTTAAAATAACAGAAATTTATAACAAGTAACAATGCGAGTTATAGTTTTGAAATATTTTTGTTATGTGTTTCTGATCGGGGTACGATACGATCAATCCCTCTAACAAAATCATCAAAACGAAATACAAACCCTATTCCAGATAAGTTGAGCATCTTTCGGCAACGATTATTTCGTCATTTGATATGCCTTTTATGAACACAAATTCAAATTGAAAATGATACAACTATCATGCATCGTTTCAATCGCTTTCAACAATTCCTCGTATATTAATGAAATCAATCAACTTCAGCTGAACTGATTACTTTTTTGAAAACCGTTAAAATTTTGGTCTAATAATTCATTCATGAAATCCAAAATTTTTGTTGTAAACTATTTAATTTTGTCTATTTTCCCGAAAAAGTTAGATAAAAGGCAGCTGTATCCTTCTAGGCAATTTTGTTTTCTTACGAGACGACGCAATATCGGGCCATTCAATTGCCTACCGATATGCAATTTACACAACATTTCGAGCGTTATCTCTCGTTTCGATACACGCATTTTGCTGATCAAAGTTATCCCAAAACCAACGAATGAAAATTTGCAACAATGTAATGTTATTTTTGTAGTACAGTAAGATTCCGTTTTCGGCATGCTCCCTTTTTGGCACACTCCGATTTTGGCAACAAATGGGTTCCGTTTTTGGCAACATTTTTGTTGTACATAATAAGTCTTTTAAAAATGTGCAATTGATATTTGTGTGTATCAATTTATATCACATTTGACTTTATTTCCAAACTTGGGAGTCATATTAACCCTCAAAGGCGCAAATCATTTTTTTAAAATTTTGTTGAAAATTGTCTCATAGTTTCAATACATGACTGTGATAATTTAGAGATGATTTTCGCAATGTTGTTTTAAGGCGGCAGTAGGATTTTATCTTGTTAAAAATCCGGAGTGACTTCAAATCCCTACTACACTTTTTTCTCAGTATTTAATTTTTGGAGCATATGCAAGTTCACTGTAGTAGTATCATACCTATCAACGATACAAAGTTTTTCCGTCCAAAGTTCAGCTAATTCTACAAGGTAGTATTTTTTCATAAAATCGCTTAGATTTTTCAATTTTTCAAACTTTGTAGCTCATTTTTATGTGTGTTTGTTCGATTTGCTCAGTGATCTGACAAGAAACGATTGAGCAACAGAAATTGATCAAAGCAAACACAGTTGGAAAAGTGCAGTTTGTTTACAATCCGAATTTTGAAAATTTCAATAAAAAATAAAATCTAAAAAAATCAATTGCGAATGTGGTGTAACGCCGTCCAACTACTCGACTATTGCAGTTTAATTTGAGATACGTGTCCTAACTGGCATGTTCAATTCGATGCCTTGCAGTGCTAATCAAAAATTCTAAAAAATCATTTGAAATTCTGAAGGTAACATCGGTTGCTTTTATTTATTCCATACCGTACCATGGATACATTGGCTAGTGATGATTGAAAACTGAATTCATATATGATAAAGGATTTGTAACAAACGTAAAAAATAAATTTATTTTTATTTATTGCGATATATTTTTCAGCTGCACTTCTAATTGCCCCGAATAATGATGACTGACGGTCAGTTCTGCCAACAACAATAATTAAACGCGATCAATTATGTACTGGACAAAATACACTGATTATAGAAGAATGATACTTTCGATGAGATAATTTTTCACATTCTTCCCTAACGCATAGCCATCAATGCACTTCAATCCTTGCATTAGACGATTCTGTCATTGATACCCCATGCTGATATAAACATCAACGATATATCCATAAGTGTAAGAATTTTAACTGAAGTCTGCAACGTTTTATTGATTAGCATGAGCCGTGCTCACCACATTACCCGTGAATTATATACCCTGTGTATGCTGCATGACATCGAATTGTTTTTAAAAACGAATGTGTCTAGTTTGGAAATCAACAAAATAATGCAATAATGACAGCGAAACTACACAAGAGTAACATGTGTTCCAAAAATCATTCCGTCATAATACAGAAAATAATAGTTAAACTACACTAAGCGATATCAACAGGTTCAGAAGCTCTGGACACCATCAATGATATCAATGAAGAGAAAGATACCCAGCTTCGATATTTTCCATACATTCCATTGGGTGTCTCCAATCGTCCTTTAGTACGAACTGTTCAAGTAAAATCATAGTAGTGGCCTATTTCTTTATAAGTTTAGCAATGATTTGATTCTTTGGTCATTTTCATGTCAAGTCACCCGATCGAGAGTTTCGGTTATACCCCGCGATTAGTAACAATCCAAGTAGTGAAGGCTCGAAACTATGTCTTCAATTTTTCGTAGAAGTTTGGTATCTTGGACACCATTGAATCACACCTTAGTGAGCATCAGTGTTATTTTAAATTTCACCAATTAATTCATACAAGTACATAGTCAAATCGGTCGACTTCCAGATCTGGATTTTTAGATAAACAGTATTTTTGTATTCGATTCTCTAGTTTTAATCATTTATACTTGCACAACTTATAATATTTATAATTGCGTCACGATAAGTAATTAGCATATATGTATTTTGTCAATTCATATGGCGAATCATGCACTCTGACGTTCTCGAATTTGCAGTAAGTGTACATAATTGAATTGATGTTATTGGGGGAATTACTTATCTACTCTTCCGTCCATCATAACATGTAATAGATATACTCCATATGTATAATTATGAGTGATATGTGCCACTTGATTGTCTGACAGCCTGCTTTTCAAAGGTTTGTGCAATTTAGATGTCATTAAGTAATATTTGGGTTCGGATATCACATCGCATTGGCGATGTAGTATATTAATTTTTCTTTGTTCAGTTTGATAAGCTAAGAAATATTACCAGGGACTTTAACATGCAGGGGAAATACGTATTGTTTCGTCTTAGTAGGATAACGGCGGATTTTTGTTGTTATCAACCAATAAGTGATCTCTGATTAAATGGAGCTTTCAAAGAGTTAGGATCAGACACAAGTATTTTTTTACTGAGATGAAATGGGCTGTTGGTGGACCTGTGGCCTTCGTCTGGCACGGTCTATTCTCTCGTTGGTACATAAGTCTTCATGACTGGATGGTGGGAATTCTTCCTTACAAGTGAATTCAAATTTCTCTCGGGTGGGGATACATGTGGGTCCTGCTAGTTGTCGACTCTTTTGATCTTGGGTATGTTGGCTGGCTCAGGGAAAGAGTGCAGGAATGGCACCTGGGAGAAAGCTGATTGTTTCGCTCGATCAATCACTTTGGCTCTTGGAAATGGCGAATCGCTTCTTCAAATCGGTGTGATATGTTCGAATTGAATGCTTAGTGGTTCAAATGTGCACTCGATTTAGGTCTTGAGTTAGGTCGTCTTCAAGTGAGGATTGTCACTACTCTAGCATATTTTCCTAGTATACATCATAACAACTACCAATATCGACTAGAACAGCGATTATCAAATGTTATAAGATCGAGAAGAAATATAGCACAGTTGTAGCGAGTAATGGCCAATATTGTTAGCATCTTTTATCATATTTATTAATTGTCGATTCATCCCTTTCAGACCTAAGAGACGAAAGAAGATAATTGGAACAAAACAGAAGCGGTTTCAATTCGAAATTCGTTTATTATAGATAATGACGATTCAAACGCGCTGGCAGGAGAACATTTTATAGGAGTAGACAAATTGAAGTACGCGACTCCACACTTTTGGAAACAAACATGTGCAAAAAATTGTCCTCCTGCCGATGGCCAGTGTATATTTGGCAAACAGTTTTCACTTCGTCTGATTTTGCAAAATTTGTCTCACGGGACGGATCGAGATCAACTAAGCCATAGGTTGCAGCTCTAACAGCCCGCGATGTGCCGCATTGTCGTTGTTTGTTTAAATAACTAGAACCGGTGTAATTTAGCCACACCTTTGCTAAACATTTGTTGAACATTTTATTGTCCGTTATTATCCGAATTTGAAAGATTTATCGAGATAAAATGATAGATTTTGATCGATTACCGTTTCCATTGGATTGACTGGCAGATATTTTCGAAACGAACCACACTACCTTGAAGCTTCTACGATTTATAGAACAAGAATGTTAATATTATAAATGTAGTATAAAGTAAAGCCGAAAGATTAACTCAGTGGATTAACCGGCCAAAGTGAAAATTATGCATTGAGCAAGTGTATTGGGTGATACGCTTCTGCACTGCTACTGCAAAAGCGAGAACAGACTAACATTATGTTGATCCTAACAGAAACAGACAGTTCTCTTATGAAGCCAACCGAACAAACATAGCCCCGGTTCCGTGTGATTCCAAAACCTAATCCGCGCCGTATTCGCGAGTACGCTACCTGTTGTCAAATGATTAAAAGTCCACCAACTCCTGTTGTTGATAGTGTCCATCGTCACTTCATATTCCAGATGATATATCTCGACATCTACTGCTTATTTCGTTTTTGGCTCAGCGTTAGTGTAAGGTGACAATTTCAAACGAACTTGCCCTGACCCGCATTCAAAAACGAAATCAACAATAGTATTACCACATTCTATCAGCTAGGTACATATGAAGTAGGTAATAAACAGGCCACATTACACTCAATACTGCAGTATACCTATACAGGGAATAAAAGTTAAATTTTCAAAGAACTACATTTTGACGATTATCTTATCCCCCCCAGCGAATTTTGGAAAAGACTGATCATTGCGCTACTCATGACAGAATTTGATACTATTGAAGCACGAATCTTTGGTGGAATCCCCACCAAGAAAATGAACGTTTTTCAGGATCACTATCTGGTAGTTCGTCAAATTGATGTCGACATCAAATACCCGTTCGTTGATTCTTCCAATTGATTCCCAAGTCTAAAAGAAAAACAAAATTTTGAAAAAATGTTTAATTTGCCACTATACTCACAAATCGAAAGTTTGGTTAGATATTTCGCCATCATTTGCGGTATCCAAGGAAATATAACAAACAAACTTTCGTTTTTAATCGACGGTGGGTACTTCAACGGAAATAGATCAGTTTAAAAATTAAGCAACATTCAAAATATCTCGAGGGGCCAAATCCCTCCTGCCGCCTTAAAACATCGTTATGCATTTAAGGGTTACAAATATTTTACACTACGTTTTGTATTTAATAATCACAATAAGTATAGAGATGTATTATTTATGCATAATATAACTTGTAATAGTGTAACTAGTGTCTGACGGAATCAATTTTTATAGTAAGACTCAGAGTCTGTGCACTTTAGGAGTCAAGTACAGAGGAATGCGCTACACTGCATAATAAGATTAGTTCTGGAGTAAATTTTCAATTAAACCTTAGTTACATTGTGAGCCTCTTTCTCTTTGGATTATTACGACATCAATACAAAACTAAATTTCCAGCACATATCGAAAGCTGATCATAGTGCGTCCCAAAGCCGTATTTAGGAATACAAAACTGATGGCCCCCAAATAGTTTGGTGTATCTTTGTGATGTCTCTGGCAAGGTTAAGGTGTTCAAAGTATCGATTGTTTAGATGTGTCAAGTTTATCTGCGCAATGCCCTACAATATTGTACGTTGCATTGGAAACGATCCATTCAATGATTTTGATGCGACGAATTGAATTGGTGCATTTGGTAATAAATACTCAAAAGCGTCGAAAAATATGTATTACCCAAGTTTAATGTGTGCTAATTATTAACTTTAACTGAATTTGTCAATAGAACTGACTAAAAACTGTGCTTCTAAAGTTTCAGGTTTTCGTATGTTTTACTTACAGTAAGGTTTTTACACAAAATTGCACCACCTTTTATTAAAGTGTCATTCATCCCATAAGAAACACATTGCGACGAATCGTGCGCCGAATAGCGCTACGAATCTTGCTTCGACGAAAAATAATCGTCGCGTCTCTTTTGGAAAAGCACGGACAATATAATAACACAAATGAATTGAAGCAAGTTTGATGAATAAACAAGGCTATCTATAATGGTAAATTTGTTATGATTTCTTTTAAAGAGTTTAGGTAGGGTGGCTCTTGAAAAATAGGGTTGCTTATATCATCTTTTAATGCGTTAATTTCTCGCAAATGCATCGTTTTAGAAATTTTTGGAACTTTTATTGGAGCACATTTTCACCGTAGCACTGGTGTTTCAATCCCTTTTGTTTGGGCAGTTGCAAGTGATTTTTACAACAAAAATAGTTTCCTTTAAACCTAATTACCGTCAAACATTGCAATTTGATTTTCAATCTATCAATTTCATCTGGAAGATCGACGATTGGTTGGTTATGGAGAACAAAATTTATTTGTTTTTCAAAAGAGCTATGATTTTTAAGCCAAATTAATATTCACGAAAGAAAAAATAAAAATCCTAGGAGCGAATGTCATGATAACATTTATAACTCTTTGAAGCTATTGTTGTATATTTTCGAAGATTTAGGAATAAAACATTTATTTCTAGTTATATTTTCCATAAAAACCTATTAAAACTCATTTTCTCAAGTTTTCTTTTTTTAAATGTCATGTAGCGCCATCTACATAAGTTATAAAATATAAATGTCTTCAGTACATGTGTTAAAAATATCAAACAAGCAACTTTGCCGAAGAAAGTTTTTTGATAGAACACCTCTGTCAAAAGACAGAACTGCTCTAGATCAGTTTCTACTTATCTAGATCAAAACCAAAGTTGTCAAAATAATGATCATTTCAATCTAAGATACTTTGCTAAAGACGCTAAACCTCCAGGATTTATACCCAGGGTGCTAGAGGTTTTGAACGTCGAAAGTAGCACTCTGCCCCACTGTACGACGTCTGAGTTTGATAAAAACGTGAATAAAACTGAATTTGCTTATTTTTTCTTTCATCTCATTCCATTTCACATGTGATTAAAATCCTTGAAACATTTTTGAAATCGTAAATTCTAAATCCAAACTTAAAAAATAAGGTTCTTTTTTTGGCACGGTTCCGGTTTTGGCAACTGAAAAAAATAAAATTGTTGCCAAAAACGGAATCCTACTGTAAAACGCAATAAAATACCGAAAAATTTGCACATTTTCAATCTATGGGTACCAGTACTT